>NC_052332.1:42104358-42106858 GCF_016432855.1 Salvelinus namaycush
AGAGACAGAGAGAGAGAGAGAGTGAGGACAAGAGAGGGACAGAGAGAGAGACAGAGAGAGAGACAGAGAGAGAGAAAGAGAGAGACAGAGAGAGACAGAGAGACAAAGAGAGAGACAAAGAGACATAGACACAACGAGAGACATAGAGAGAGACGGAGAGAGAGAGAGAAAGAGACAGAGAGAAACAGACAGACAAAGAGAGAGACAAAGAGAGAGACAGAGAAAGAGAAAGAGAGAGAGAGAGAGAGAGAGAGAGAGAGAGAGAGAGAGAGAGAGACACAGACAGACAGACAGACAGACAGACAGACAGACAGACAGACAGACAGACAGACAGACAGACAGACAGACAGACAGACAGACAGACAGACAGACAGACAGACAGACAGACAGACAGACAGACAGACAGACAGACAGACAGAGAGAAAACGTCTGGAAATGGAAAGAGTAGGGGAGAGAGGAGAAGCAACCACACATAGATATCAACAGAGGAGAAGCTACCACACATAGATATCAACAGAGGAGAAGCTACCACACATAGATATCAACAGAGGAGAAGCTACCACACATGATATCAACAGAGGAGAAGCTACCACACATAGATATCAACAGAGGAGAAGCTACCACACATAGATATCAACAGAGGAAAAGCTACCACATGTAGATATCAACAGAGGAGAAGCTACCACACGTAGATATCAACAGAGGAGAACCTATCATATATAAGAATAGGAGGAGGGAGGAGGAGTACGAGGAGAAGGAGGAGGAGGAGTACGAGGAGGAGAACCATTATGATTAGGACAAGGAGGAGGAGGAGGAGGAGTACGTGGAGTACTAGGAGGAGGAGCAATACGAGGAGGAGGAGGAGGAGGAGCAATACGAGGAGGACAAGGAGGAGTAGGAGGAGGAGGAGTAGGAGGAGCAATACGATTAGGACAAGGAGGAGGAAGGGGAGCAATACGAGCAGGAGGAGGAGGAGGAGCAATACAAGGAGAAGGAGGAGGAGTACGAGGTGGTGGAGGAGGAGTAAGTGGAGTACGAGGGGGAGAAGAGGAGAAAGATGGAGACACCGGGTTCAATGTTCTCAGCTCAATTCTAAGAAGAGGAAGAGGAAGATGAGGAAGAGACATATACGTGCTATTTGAGGTGTTGTTGTAATCTACTGGAGAAGACAGCTATTCTTTCTGAAAAGCTTTTAGACCCAAAGACACGTTTTTGAAGAGCTGTCAGAGAAAGGTTTTAAACTGCCAGTATACTCCTAACCTCAGTGCAACTTCTCTGTGTGTGTGTGTGTGTGTGTGTGTGTGTGTGTGTGTGTGTGTGTGTGTGTGTGTGTGTGTGTGTGTGTGTGTGTGTGTGTGTGTGTGTGTGTGTGTGTGTGTGTGTGTGTGTGTGTGTGTGAGCGAGCGAGCGAGCGAGCGAGCGTGCGTGCGTGCGTGCGTGCGTGCGTGCGTGCGTGCGTGCGTGCGTGAGTGTGTGTGTGTGTGTGTGTGTGTGTGTGTGTGTGTGTGTGTGTGTGTGTGTGTGTGTGAGCGCGCGCGCGCGTGTGTGTGTGTGTGTGTGTGTGTGTGTGTGTGTGTGTGTGTGTGTGTGAAAACACAGACACACAGAAACACATACACTTCAAAGTGCACTAGGATAGCGTTGGTCTGAATATAATCCCTTTAGAGAGAGAGAATGGGGATGGGATTCCCCTTCAGTTCACTCACCAAGCCCCTCACATATGTGACTCACCACCTGGATTCGGTCTTAAGTAGCAACATTTTAAATGGTGTTTTTTACATTAGGTAAAAGAAGAGAATTTTGCTTCTAATTCTGCTTTGAAAGTTGCTCAACTTGTAAACTCACTTTTGAGAAATTTGAATGTTTTGGTATCTAGTGAAGAGCTATTTTTTGTCTACACCCATTCAGCATCGTTCACACCCTCCCCCTAAGCTTTAGCCCCACCCATCTCGTTTCGCTCTCGAAGCGTTCAGAGCACACCGTTGACACTCTGGCCGATGATTTGTTTACCTCTGGATAGCACGAAAACAGCCTAACCAGCTCCGCTGGCAACAATTACATTACGCTTTTTTTGCAGACGTTTACTGACACCGGCCATATTCAACGGGTGTTGTACACACGTCACGTAACATTAGCTAACGAGCCAGCCAGTCAACGTTAGCTAGTCAAACAATGAACAGCGTCAACAATTGCAATGCCACAGCGCTGGGAACTAACTAACCCTTTTCAATGTTAGCTAACATTATGCTCTAACTAGAACAGCAAACGGCCCTGGGAAACAAATAATAACATCAGCTAGGGAGCCAGCTAGCTAACAGTACACTTTAGCTTAAAATGAAACCACTTTCTGTCAAAACTAGAAAACTTGTAATATCTGAAAATGTAGCTAGCTAACGCTAGACTATCTTACCTGTATACATCATCATCATGATGGACACGTCTCCCTGTCAGGAATGCCGTGCCACGGTTGCCCTTAGTTTGAAGATGTAATCCGGAGACA
>NC_052332.1:42111858-42121858 GCF_016432855.1 Salvelinus namaycush
AGAATATGCATATAATTAGTAGATTTGGATAGAAAACACTCTGAAGTTTTTAAAACTGTTTGAATGATGTCTGTGACTATAACAGAACTCATATGGCAGGCAAAAACCTGAGAAAAATCCAACCAGGAAGTGGGAAATTTGAGGTTTGTAGATTTGCCTATCCAATATACAGTGTCTTTGGGGTCATATTGTACTACCTAAGGCTTCCACTAGATGTCAACAGTCTTTGGAACCTTGTTTGATGCTTCTACTGTGAAGAATGAGGGAAGGAGAGCTCTTTGAGTCAGGTGTCTGGCATGAGCTGGCCATGCGCGCTCCCATGAGAGCTACCTGCGTTCCATCGCATTTCTGAAGACAAAGGAATTCTCCGGTTGAAACATTATTGAAGATTTATGTTAAAAACATCCTAAAGATTGATTCTATACATCGTTTGACATGTTTCTACAAACTGTAATGGATTGTTTTTACTTTTCGTCTGACCTGCGCGTCATCAATTTGGATTTTGGAACTAAACGCGCGAACAAAAAAGGAGGTATTTGGACATAAATTATGGACGTTATCGAACAAAACAAACATTTATTGTGGAACTGGGATTCCTGGGAGTGCATTCTGATGAAGATCATTAAAGGTAAGTGAATATTTATAATACTATTTCTGACTTCTGTTGACTCTACATCATGGCGGATATCTGTATGGCTTGTTTGTGCTCTGAGCGCTGTACGCAGATTATAGAATGGTGTGCTTTTTCCGTAATTTTTTTCCAAAATCTGACACAGCGGTTGCATTAAGGAGAAGTTTATCTAAAGTTCCATGTATAACACTTGTATCTTTTATCTGTAACGACTGTCATCTTCCTCCTCGTCCGAGGAGGAGAATTTAGAAGGATCAGAGGACCAATGCGCAGCGTGGTAATTGTTCATCTTACTTTAATAAAGGTGAACAACTCAAATACAAAAACAACAAATGTGACAACCGAAACAGTTCTATCTGGTGCAGACACACAAAGACTGAAAACAACCACCCACAAAACCCAACACAAAACAGGCTACCTAAATATGGTTCCCAATCAGAGACAACACAAAACACCTGCTTCTGATTGAGAACCATATCAGGCCAAACACAGAAATAGGAAAACATAGAAATACAAACATAGACTGATCACCCCAACTCACGCCCTGACCATACTAAATAAAGACAAAACAAAGGAAATAAAGGTCAGAACGTGACATTATCAATGTTTATTTTGAGTATTTCTGAAAATTGATGTGGCTCTCTGCAAAATCACCGGATGTTTTGGAGGCAAAACATTACTGAAAATAACGCGCCAATATAAACTAAGATCTTTGGATATAAATATGAACTTTATCAAACAAAACTTACATTCCCTTCACAGTAGAAGCATCAAACAAGGTTCTGACTGTTACCTTTGTTCAGGGACACATTGTTCCATTTCTGTTAGTCACATGTCTGTGGAACTTGTTCAGTTTATGTCTCAGTTGTTGAATCTTGTTATGTTCATACAAATATTTACACATGTTAAGTTTGCTGAAAATAATCGCAGTTGACAGTGAGAGGACAATACTTTTTTGGCTGAATTTATATAGAGGCAGTACCAGTACCTGATCATGGGTATGAGGTAATAACATGGCTATATACAGGAAGTACCAGGTAATAGCATGACTATATACAGGAAGTATCAAGTAATACCATGGCTATATACAGGGAGTACCAGGTAATACCATGGCTATATACAGGAAGTAGCAGGTAATAAAATGATTATATACAGGGACACCAGGTAATAACATGGCTATATACAGGGGGTACCAGGTAATACCATGGCTATATACAGGGAGTACCAGGTAATAACATGGCTATATACAAGGAGTACCAGGTAATACCATGGCTATATACAGGGAGTACCAGGTAATAACATGGCTATATACAGGAAGTACCAGGTAATAACATGGCTATATACATGAAGTACCAGGTAATAACATGCCTATATACAGGGGGTACCAGGTAATACCATGACTATATACAGGGAGTACCAGGTAATACCATGGCTATATACAGGACGTTAACACGGGTATGAGGTAATAACACGGGTATGAGGTAATACCACAGGTATGAGTTAATAACACGGGTATGAGGTAATAACACGGGTATGAGGTAATAACACGGGTATGGGGTAATAAGACGGGTATGAGGTAATACCACGGGTATGAGATAATAACACGGGTATGAGGTAATAACACGGGTATGATGTAATAACACGGGTATGAGATAATAACACAGGTATGAGGTAATAACACAGGTATGAGGTAATAACACGGGTATGAGATAATAACACGGGTATGAGTAAATAACACGGGTATGGGGTAATAACACGGGTATGAGGTAATACCACGGGTATGAGTTATTAACACGGGTATGAGGTAATAACACGGGTATGAGGTAATAACACGGGTATGAGATAATAACACGGGTATGGGGTAATAACACGGGTATGAGGTAATAACACGGGTATGAGGTAATAACACGGGTATGATGTAATACCACGGGTATGAGGTAATAACACGGGTATGATGTAATAACACGGGTATGAGATAATAACACAGGTATGAGGTAATAACACAGGTATGAGGTAATAACACGGGTATGAGATAATAACACGGGTATGAGTAAATAACACGGGTATGGGGTAATAACACGGGTATGAGGTAATACCACGGGTATGAGTTATTAACACGGGTATGAGGTAATAACACGGGTATGAGGTAATAACACGGGTATGATGTAATACCACGGGTATGAGGTAATAACACGGGTATGATGTAATAACACGGGTATGAGATAATAACACAGGTATGAGGTAATAACACAGGTATGAGGTAATAACACGGGTATGAGATAATAACACGGGTATGAGTAAATAACACGGGTATGGGGTAATAACACGGGTATGAGGTAATACCACGGGTATGAGTTATTAACACGGGTATGAGGTAATAACACGGGTATGAGGTAATAACACGGGTATGAGATAATAACACGGGTATGAGATAATAACACGGGTATGGGGTAATAACACGGGTATGAGGTATTTGAGGTAGATATGTACTGTAGATGGGAGAACCTTCCAGAAGGACAACCATCACTGCAGCACTCCACCAATCAGGCATTTATGGCGGAAGCCACTCCTTAGTAAAAGGCACACGACAGCCTGCTTGGAGTTTGCCAAAAGGCCCTTAAAGGACTCTCAGACCATGAGGAACAAGATTCTCTGGTCTGATGAAACCAAGTTTTAATTATTTGGCCTGAATGCCAAGCGTCACTTCTGGAGGAAACCTGGCACCATCCCTACGGTGAATCATGGTGGTGGCAGGTGTTAACAGCATCATGTTGTGGGGATGTTTTTCAGCAGCAGGGACTGAGAGACTAGTCAGAGAGATCATTGATGAAAACCGGCTCCAGAGAACTCAGGAGCCCAGACTGGGGTGAAGCACACAGCCAAGTCAACGCAGGAGTGGCTTTGGGACAATTCTCTGAATGTCCTTGAGTGGGCCAGCAAGAGCCTGGACTTGAACCCGATCGAACATCTCTGGAGAGACCTGAAAATATGTGCAGCGACACTCTCCATCCAACCTGACAGAGCTTGAGTGGATCTGCAGAGAAGAATGGGAGAAACTCCTCAAATACAGGTGTACCAAGCTTGTAGCATCATTCCCAAGAAGACTCTAGGCTGTAATCGCTGCCAATGGTGCTTCAATATAGTACTGATTAAAGGGTCTGAATACTTATGTAAATGTGATATTTCTACAAATTTGTTTTTGCTTCGTCATTATGGGGTATTGTGTGTTGAGGGGGAAAAAACAATTTAATTCATTTGGAAAAAGTCAAAGGGTCTGAATACTTTTCAAAGGCACTGTATCTATATAAAAGCAGGGTAAAGTGACTAGGCATCAGGATAGATTATAATAAGGTATTTGAGGTAAATATGTACAGTACCATTGAAAAGTTTGGACACACCTACTCATTCAAGGGTATTTTCTTTATATATAATATTTTCTACATTGTTGAAGAATAGTGAAGACTTCATGTCAGGTGATTGTGGAGGCCAGGTCATCTGATGCAGCACTCCATCACTCTCCTTCTTGGTCAAATAGCCCTTACACAACCTGGAGGTGTGTTGTGTCATTGTCCTGTTGAAAAACAAATGATAGTCCCACTAAGAGCAAACCAGATGGGATGGCGTATCGCTGCAGAATGCTGTGGTAGCCCTACTGGTTAAGTGTGCCTTGAATTCTAAATAAATCACTGACAGTGTCATCAGCAAAGCAAACCCACACCATCACACCTTCTCCTCCTCCTCCATGCTTCACGGTGGGAACCACACATGTGGAGATCATTCATTCACCTACTCTGCGTCTCACAAAGACACGGCGTTTGGAACCAAAAATCTAAATTTGGACTCATCAGACCAAAAGACAGATTTCCACAGGTCTAATGTCCATTGCTTGTGTTTCTTGGCCCAAGCAAGTCTCTTCTTACTATTTGTGTCCTTTAGTAGTGGTTTCTTTGCAGCAATTTGACCATGAAGGCCTGATTCACGCAGTCTCCTCTGAACAGAGAATGTTGAGATGAGTCTGAACTCTGTAAAGCGTTTATTTGGGCTGCAATCTGAGGTAAAGTTAAATTTAATGAACTTATTCTCTGCAGCAGAGGTAACTCTGGGTCTTCCTTTCCTGTGGCGGTCCTCATGAGAGCCAGTTTCATCATAGCACTTATTGTTGTTGCGACTACAAGTGAAGAAACTTTCAAAGTTCTTGACATTTTCCGGATTGACTGACCTTCACGTCTTAAAGTAATGATGGACTGTCTTTTCTCTTTGCTTATTTGAGCTGTTCTTGCCTTAATATGGACTTGTTATTTTACCAAACAGGGTTATCTTCTGTCTACCACCCCTACCGTGTCACAACACAACTGATTGGCTCAAAGAAAATAAATTCCACAAATTAATGTTTAACAAGGCAAACCTGTTAATTGAAATGCATTCCAGGTGACTACCTCATGAAGCTGGTTGAGAGATTAACAAAAGTGTACACAGCTGTCATCAAGGCAAAGGGTGGTTACTTTGAAGAATGGGAAATATAAAATATATTCTGATTTGATTTGTTTAACACTTTTTTGGTTACTACATGATTCCATATGTGTTATTTCATAGTTTTGAGATGTCTTAACTATTATTCTACAATGTAGAAAATAGTAAAAATAAGAAAAACCCTCGAATGAGTAGGTGTGTCCAAAAGGCAGGGTAAAGTGACTAGTCATCAGGATAGATAATAATAAGGTATTTGAGGTAGATATGTACATGAAGGCAGGGTAAAGTGACTAGGCATCAGGATAGATAATAATAAGGTATTTGAGGTAGATATGTACATGAAGGCAGGGTAAAGTGACTAGGCATCAGGATAGATAATAATAAGGTATGAGGTAGATATGTACATGAAGGCAGGGTAAAGTGACTAGGCATCAGGATAGATAATAATAAGGTATTAGAGGTAGATATGTCCATGAAGGCAGGGTAAAGTGACTAGGCATCAGGATAGATAATAATAAGGTATTTGAGGTAGATATGTACATGAAGGCAGGGTAAAGTGACTAGGCATCAGGATAGATAATAATAAGGTATTTGAGGTAGATATGTACATGAAGGCAGGGTAAAGTGACTAGGCATCAGGATAGATAATAATAAGGTATTTGAGGTAGATATGTCCATGAAGGCAGGGTAAAGTGACTAGACATCAGGATAGATAATAATAAGGTAGATATGTACATGAAGGCAGGGTAAAGTGACTAGGCATCAGGATAGATAATAATAAGGTATTTGAGGTAGATATGTCCATGAAGGCAGGGTAAAGTGACTAGACATCAGGATAGATAATAATAAGGTAGATATGTACGTGAAGGCAGGGTAAAGTGACTAGGCATCAGGATAGATAATAATAAGGTATTTGAGGTAGATATGTCCATGAAGGCAGGGTAAAGTGACTAGACATCAGGATAGATAATAATAAGGTAGATATGTACATGAAGGCAGGGTAAAGTGACTAGGCATCAGGATAGATAATAATAAGGTATTTGAGGTAGATATGTACATGAAGGCAGGGTAAAGTGACTAGGCATCAGGATAGATAATAATAAGGTATTTGAGGTAGATATGTACATGAAGGCAGGGTAAAGTGACTAGACATCAGGATAGATAATAATAAGGTATTTGAGGTAGATATGTACATGAAGGCAGGGTAAAGTGACTAGGCATCAGGATAGATAATAATAAGGTATTTGAGGTAGATATGTCCATGAAGGCAGGGTAAAGTGACTAGGCATCAGGATAGATAATAATAAGGTATTTGAGGTAGATATGTACATGAAGGCAGGGTAAAGTGACTAGGCATCAGGATAGATAATAATAAGGTATTTGAGGTAGATATGTCCATGAAGGCAGGGTAAAGTGACTAGGCATCAGGATAGATAATAATAAGGTATTTGAGGTAGATATGTACATGAAGGCAGGGTAAAGTGACTAGGCATCAGGATAGATAATAATAAGGTATTTGAGGTAGATATGTACATGAAGGCAGGGTAAAGAGACTAGGCATCAGGATAGATAATAATAAGGTATTTGAGGTAGATATGTACATGAAGGCAGGGTAAAGTGACTAGGCATCAGGATAGATAATAATAAGGTATTTGAGGTAGATATATCCATGAAGGCAGGGTAAAGTGACTAGGCATCAGGATAGATAATAATAAGGTATTTGAGGTAGATATGTACATGAAGGCAGGGTAAAGTGACTAGACATCAGGATAGATAATAATAAGGTATTTGAGGTAGATATGTCCATGAAGGCAGGGTAAAGTGACTAGACATCAGGATAGATAATAATAAGGTATTTGAGGTAGATATGTACATGAAGGCAGGGTAAAGTGACTAGGCATCAGGATAGATAATAATAATGTATTTGAGGTAGATATGTCCATGAAGGCAGGGTAAAGTGACTAGGCATCAGGATAGATAATAATAAGGTATTTGAGGTAGATATGTCCATGAAGGCAGGGTAAAGTGACTAGGCATCAGGATAGATAATAATAAGGTATTTGAGGTAGATATGTACATGAAGGCAGGGTAAAGTGACTAGGCATCAGGATAGATAATAATAAGGTATTTGAGGTAGATATGTCCATGAAGGCAGGGTAAAGTGACTAGGCATCAGGATAGATAATAATAAGGTATTTGAGGTAGATATGTACATGAAGGCAGGGTAAAGTGACTAGGCATCAGGATAGATAATAATAAGGTATTTGAGGTAGATATGTACATGAAGGCAGGGTAAAGAGACTAGGCATCAGGATAGATAATAATAAGGTATTTGAGGTAGATATGTACATGAAGGCAGGGTAAAGTGACTAGGCATCAGGATAGATAATAATAAGGTATTTGAGGTAGATATATCCATGAAGGCAGGGTAAAGTGACTAGGCATCAGGATAGATAATAATAAGGTATTTGAGGTAGATATGTACATGAAGGCAGGGTAAAGTGACTAGACATCAGGATAGATAATAATAAGGTATTTGAGGTAGATATGTCCATGAAGGCAGGGTAAAGTGACTAGGCATCAGGATAGATAATAATAAGGTATTTGAGGTAGATATGTACATGAAGGCAGGGTAAAGAGACTAGGCATCAGGATAGATAATAATAAGGTAGATATGTACATGAAGGCAGGGTAAAGTGACTAGGCATCAGGATAGATAATAATAAGGTATTTGAGGTAGATATGTACATGAAGGCAGGGTAAAGTGACTAGACATCAGGATAGATAATAATAAGGTATTTGAGGTAGATATGTCCATGAAGGCAGGGTAAAGTGACTAGGCATCAGGATAGATAATAATAAGGTATTTGAGGTAGATATGTACATGAAGGCAGGGTAAAGTGACTAGGCATCAGGATAGATAATAATAAGGTATTTGAGGTAGATATGTCCATGAAGGCAGGGTAAAGAGACTAGGCATCAGGATAGATAATAATAAGGTATTTGAGGTAGATATGTCCATGAAGGCAGGGTAAAGAGACTAGGCATCAGGATAGATAATAATAAGGTATTTGAGGTAGATATGTCCATGAAGGCAGGGTAAAGTGACTAGGCATCAGGATAGATAATAATAAGGTATTTGAGGTAGATATGTACATGAAGGCAGGGTAAAGTGACTAGGCATCAGGATAGATAATAATAAGGTAGATATGTACATGAAGGCAGGGTAAAGTGACTAGGCATCAGGGTAGATAATAGTAAGAATAAAATAAAGAACAGAGTAGCAGCAGGAAATTATGAGTGTAAAAGTATAACCATCTGACTGTTCTAGAATGTTCCTCAGTGTTCTAGAATGTTACTCACTGTTCTAGAATGTTCCTCAGTGTTCTAGAATGTGTATGTGGAATGTGTGTGTTTATGGTTTTATGTGAGAGTGTCAGTGCATTATGAGTGAGTGAGTGAGTGAGTGAGTGAGTGAGTGAGTGAGTGAGTGAGTGAGTGAGTGAGTGAGTGAGTGAGTGAGTGAGTGAGTGAGTGAGTGAGTGAGTGAGTGAGTGAGTGAGTGCACAGTGCACATCGATAAGTATAGTATTGTGAGTGTGCATAAAGACAGTGCAAGATATGGTCAATGCAGATAAGTTCAATTTAAACTGGCAAATCTAAACCGTTACATATCACCACCGAGATAATTGATGTTAAAAGAAATCCCGTCCTCCACAGTGGACGCAGCGGTCTAAAGCACCGCATCGCAGTGGTGAGGCGTAATTACAGCCTGGGGTTCGATCCCAGGTTGTGTCACAGCTGGACATTACTGGGAGCTGCGTTGCAAAATTGGGTCAGCACAGTCCGGGTTAGAGGAGTGTAGGATAGGCTCATTGTGCTCTAGAGACTCCTTCCAGCGGGCTGGGCGCCTGCAAGCTGACCCAGGTAGACAGTTGAACAGTGTTTCCTCTGAAACACATTGGTTCGTCTGACTTGCGGATTAAGCGAGCAGTGTGATAAGAAGCAGCACGTCTTGACAGAGCATGTTTAGGATGACACGTACCGATCTTCAACTCTCTCAATCCTGTCGGGGTGTTGCCGCAATGAGCAACTAGCTCTCACAGTCACGGCAAAATTAGACGTTCATCCCATGTTTCCCAAAACGTCAAACTTCGAAGTTGTTGCAAACGTCAAAATTCTAAGTGTTTTTAAGGTTCAGTTGAGGAATTAACTCGACATTTTTAAGGTTAGGGTTAAGATTAGGCGTTAAGTCCATAATCTTAAGGTTAGGCGTTAACTCTGAAAGGTTAAGGTAAGGGTTAAGATTAGGCGTTAAGTCCATAATCTTAAGGTTAGGCGTTAACTCTGAAAGGTTAAGGTTTGGGATCGATAGGCTTTCAACAAACATATCAAAAACAACTTTGAAGACTGAAGACAGGGCTGATCTATAGACTATAGAAGACTGAAGACAGGGCTGATCTATAGACTATAGAAGACTGAAGACAGGGCTGATCTATAGACTATAGAAGACTGAAGACAGGGCTGATCTATAGACTATAGAAGACTGAAGACAGGGCTGATCTATAGACTATAGAAGACTGAAGACAGGGCTGATCTATAGACTATAGAAGACTGAAGACAGGGCTGATCTATAGACTATAGAAGACTGAAGACAGGGCTGATCTATAGACTATAGAAGACTGAAGACAGGGCTGATCTATAGACTATAGAAGACTGAAGACAGGGCTGATCTATAGACTATAGAAGACTGAAGACAGGGCTGATCTATAGACTATAGAAGACTGAAGACAGGGCTGATCTATAGACTATAGAAGACTGAAGACAGGGCTGATCTATAGACTATAGAAGACTGAAGACGGGCTGATCTATAGACTATAGAAGACTGAAGACAGGGCT
>NC_052332.1:42131858-42149358 GCF_016432855.1 Salvelinus namaycush
AGTTAACACCAGGGGTGGAAAGAGTTAACACCAGGGGTGGAAAGAGTTAACACCAGGGGTTGAAAGAGTTAACACCAGGGGGTGGAAAGAGTTAACACCAGGGGGTGGAAAGAGTTAACACCAGGGGTGGAAAGAGTTAACACCAGGGGGTGGAAAGAGTTAACACCAGGGGTGGAAAGAGTTAACACCAGGGGTGGAAAGAGTTAACACCAGGGGTGGAAAGAGTTAACACCAGGGGTGGAAAGAGTTAACACCAGGGGGTGGAAAGAGTTAACACCAGGGGGTGGAAAGTGTTAACACCAGGGGGTGGAAAGAGTTAACACCAGGGGGTGGAAAGAGTTAACACCAGGGGGTGGAAAGTGTTAACACCAGGGGGTGGAAAGAGTTAACACCAGGGCTGGAAAGAGTTAACACCAGGGGGTGGAAAGTGTTAACACCAGGGCTGGAAAGAGTTAACACCAGGGGGTGGAAAGAGTTAACACCAGGGGTGGAAAGAGTTAACACCAGGGGTGGAAAGAGTTAACACCAGGGGGTGGAAAGTGTTAACACTAGGGGGTGGAAAGAGTTAACACCAGGGGTGGAAAGAGTTAACACCAGGGGTGGAAAGAGTTAACACCAGGGGTGGAAAGAGTTAACACCAGGGGTGGAAAGAGTTAACACCAGGGGTGGAAAGAGTTAACACCAGGGGTGGAAAGAGTTAACACCAGGGGTGGAAAGAGTTAACACCAGGGGTGGAAAGAGTTAACACCAGGGGGTGGAAAGAATTAACACCAGGGGGTGGAAAGAGTTAACACCAGGGGTGGAAAGAGTTAACACCAGGGGGTGGAAAGAGTTAACACCAGGGCTGGAAAGAGTTAACACCAGGGTGGAAAGAGTTAACACCAGGGGGTGGAAAGAGTTAACACCAGGGGTGGAAAGAGTTAACACCAGGGGTGGAAAGAGTTAACACCAGGGGTGGAAAGAGTTAAGTTAACACCAGGGGTGGAAAGAGTTAACACCAGGGGTGGAAAGAGTTAACACCAGGGGTGGAAAGAGTTAACACCAGGGGTGGAAAGAGTTAACACCAGGGGTGGAAAGAGTTAACACCAGGGGTGGAAAGAGTTAACACCAGGGGTGGAAAGAGTTAACACCAGGGGTGGAAAGAGTTCACACCAGGGGTTAACACCAGGGGGTGGAAAGAGTTAACACCAGGGGTGGAAGAGTTAACACCAGGGGGTGGAAAGAGTTAACACCAGGGCTGGAAAGAGTTAACACCAGGGGGTGGAAAGAAGTTAACACCAGGGGTGGAAAGAGTTAACACCAGGGGGTGGAAAGAGTTAACACCAGGGGTGGAAAGAGTTAACACCAGGGGTGGAAAGAGTTAACACCAGGGGTGGAAAGAGTTAACACCAGGGGTGGAAAGAGTTAACACCAGGGTGGAAAGAGTTAACACCAGGGGTGGAAAGAGTTAACACCAGGGGTGGAAAGAGTTAACACCAGGGGGTGGAAAGAGTTAACACCAGGGGTGGAAAGAGTTAACCCAGGGGTGGAAAGAGTTAACACCAGGGGGTGGAAAGAGTTAACACCAGGGGGTGGAAAGAGTTAACACCAGGGGTGGAAAGAGTTAACACCAGGGGTGGAAAGAGTTAACACCAGGGGTGGAAAGAGTTAACACCAGGGGTGGAAAGAGTTAACACCAGGGGTGGAAAGAGTTAACACCAGGGGTGGAAAGAGTTAACACCAGGGGTGGAAAGAGTTAACACCAGGGGGTGGAAAGAGTTAACACCAGGGGTGGAAAGAGTTAACACCAGGGGGTGGAAAGAGTTAACACCAGGGGTGGAAAGAGTTAACACCAGGGGGTGGAAAGAGTTAACACCAGGGGGTGGAAAGAGTTAACACCAGGGGTGGAAAGAGTTAACACCAGGGGGTGGAAAGAGTTAACACCAGGGGTGGAAAGAGTTAACACCAGGGGTGGAAAGAGTTAACACCAGGGGGTGGAAAGAGTTAACACCAGGGGTGGAAAGAGTTAACACCAGGGGTGGAAAGAGTTAACACCAGGGGTGGAAAGAGTTAACACCAGGGGGTGGAAAGAGTTAACACCAGGGGGTGGAAAGTGTTAACACCAGGGGGTGGAAAGAGTTAACACCAGGGCTGGAAAGAGTTAACACCAGGGGGTGGAAAGTGTTAACACCAGGGCTGGAAAGAGTTAACACCAGGGGTGGAAAGAGTTAACACCAGGGGTGGAAAGAGTTAACACCAGGGGTGGAAAGAGTTAACACCAGGGGTGGAAAGAGTTAACACCAGGGGTGGAAAGAGTTAACACCAGGGGTGGAAAGAGTTAACACCAGGGGGTGGAAAGAGTTAACACCAGGGGTGGAAAGAGTTAACACCAGGGGTGGAAAGAGTTAACACCAGGGGTGGAAAGAGTTAACACCAGGGGTGGAAAGAGTTAACACCAGGGGTGGAAAGAGTTAACACCAGGGGGTGGAAAGAGTTAACACCAGGGGTGGAAAGAGTTAACACCAGGGGTGGAAAGAGTTAACACCAGGGGTGGAAAGAGTTAACACCAGGGGTGGAAAGAGTTAACACCAGGGGTGGAAAGAGTTAACACCAGGGGGTGGAAAGAGTTAACACCAGGGGTGGAAAGAGTTAACACCAGGGGTGGAAAGAGTTAACACCAGGGGTTGAAAGAGTTAACACCAGGGGTGGAAAGAGTTAACACCAGGGGTGGAAAGAGTTAACACCAGGGGTGGAAAGAGTTAACACCAGGGGGTGGAAAGAGTTAACACCAGGGGTGGAAAGAGTTAACACCAGGGGTGGAAAGAGTTAACACCAGGGGTGGAAAGAGTTAACACCAGGGGTGGAAAGAGTTAACACCAGGGGTGGAAAGAGTTAACACCAGGGGGTGGAAAGTGTTAACACCAGGGGGTGGAAAGAGTTAACACCAGGGGGTGGAAAGAGTTAACACCAGGGGTGGAAAGTGTTAACACCAGGGGGTGGAAAGAGTTAACACCAGGGCTGGAAAGAGTTAACACCAGGGGGTGGAAAGTGTTAACACCAGGGCTGGAAAGAGTTAACACCAGGGGGTGGAAAGAGTTAACACCAGGGGTGGAAAGAGTTAACACCAGGGGTGGAAAGAGTTAACACCAGGGGGTGGAAAGTGTTAACACCAGGGGGTGGAAAGAGTTAACACCAGGGGTGGAAAGAGTTAACACCAGGGGTGGAAAGAGTTAACACCAGGGGGTGGAAAGAGTTAACACCAGGGGTGGAAAGTGTTAACACCAGGGGGTGGAAAGAGTTAACACCAGGGCTGGAAAGAGTTAACACCAGGGGGTGGAAAGTGTTAACACCAGGGCTGGAAAGAGTTAACACCAGGGGGTGGAAAGTGTTAACACCAGGGGTGGAAAGAGTTAACACCAGGGGTTGAAAGAGCTAACACCAAAATCTACATTTTACTCAGGAGTACTGTTACTTTAATGACAATATATTACTTTATTACAGTTATTTAATAACATTTTCCTCGGTAGAAATACTTTACTTGACATTTTACAGAGGAGAAATACTGTTATTTAATTACATAGCACACATGTGTACACACACACACACACACACACACACACACACACACACACACACACACACACACACACACACACACACACACACACACACACACACACACACACACACACACACACACACACACACACACACACACAGAAGGTACAATGCCATCTAGGTGATGTCTATCTCTCTCTGGCCTCGAGAACAGCTGCTGTTCTCTGAAACCATGTACTGTATGACTTGTAGAGGACACACACAGACCGCCCTCTGGGCACTTCTCCAGCTGGAAGTAGTTCTGTGCTCAGTGGGAGCAGTGTCTGTGTGTGTGTGTGTGTGTGTGTGTGTGTGTGTGTGTGTGTGTGTGTGTGTGTGTGTGTGTGTGTGTGTGTGTGTGTGTGTGTGTGTGTGTGTGTGTGTGTGTGTGTGTGTGTGTGTGTGTGTGTGTGTGTGAGAGAGAGAGAGAGAGAGAGAGAGAGCAGTGTCTGGGGAAAGCAGCTCTCTGATCATTTAATAGCCCAGTTCTCTGACACGCACTCGGCTCGTCAGCCTGTCCCACTCGGCTCGTCAGCCTGTCCCACTCGGCTCGTCAGCCTGTCCCACTGCCTAAGCTGACCCCGAGGAGACATTTTGAGCCGGCATGTCCGTGCAGCGTGTCTGTGGTTGAACACTGGGAGGCTGGGAAAGAATGTCAGCTTGTCTGTCTGTAGTTGAACACTGGGAGGCTGGGAAAGAATGTCAGCTTGTCTGTAGTTGAACACTGGGAGGCTGGGAAAGAATGTCAGCGTGTCTGTCTGTAGTTGAACACTGGGAGGCTGGGAAAGAATGTCAGCGTGTCTGTCTGTAGTTGAACACTGGGAGGCTGGGAAAGAATGTCAGCGTGTCTGTCTGTAGTTGAACACTGGGAGGCTGGGAAAGAATGTCAGCGTGTCTGTCTGTAGCTGAACACAGGGAGGCTGGGAAAGTGGCAATGGATGATGAAAGCCACAAAGCCTTGTTCTCTCCAGAGCTCTGTTACCCTCTGTCTCTCTCTCTCTCTCTCTCTCTCTCTCTCTGTCTCTCTCTCTCTCTCTCTGTATCGCTCTCTCTCTCTGTCTCTCTCTCGCTCGCTCGCTCTGTCTCTCAAAACATGTACTTACAGTACCAGTCAAAAAGTTTGGAGACCTACTCATCCCAAGGTTTTTCTTTATTTTTTGCTATTTTCTACATTTTAAGACATCAAAACTATGAAATAACACATGGAATCATGTAGTAACCAAACAAGTGTTAGGGAGATGAGAGGAAGGAGAGAGGGGGATGGGAGGAGGGAAAGAGAGGGAGATGAGAGGAGGGAGAGACAGGGGATGAGAGGAGGGAGAGAGAGGGAGATGAGAGGAAGGAGAGAGGGGGGATGAGAGGAGGGAAAGAGAGGGGGATGGGAGGAAGGAGAGAGAGGGGGATGACAGGAGGGAGAGAGAGGGAGATGAGAGGAGGGAAAGAGAGGGAGATGAGAGGAGGAAAGAGAGGGAGATGAGAGGAGGGAAAGAGAGGGAGATGAGAGGAGGGAAAGAGAGGGGGATGGGAGGAGGGAGAGAGAGGGGGATGAGAGGAGGGAGAGAGGAGGGAGAGAGAGGGGGGTAGGAGGAGGGAGAGAGAGGGTAATGAGAAGATGGAGAGAGAGGCGGATGAGAGCAGGGAGAGAGGGGGATGGGAGGAGGGAGAGGGGAGGAGGGAGAGAAGGGGGATGGAAGGAGGGAGAGAGGGGAATGAGAAGAGGGAGTGAGAGGGGGATGAGAGGAGGGAAAGAGAGGGGGATGAGAGGAGGGAGAGAGTGGTGGATGAGAGGTGGGAGAGGGGGATGAGAGGAGGGAGAGAGGGGGATGGGAGGAGGGGGGTGGAAGGAGGGAGAGAGGGGGATGGGAGGAGGGAGAGAGGTGGAGGAGAGGTGGGAGAGGGGGATGATAGGAGAGAGAGAGGGGGATGAGAGGAGGGGGATGAGAGGAGGGAGAGAGGGGGATGAGAGGAGGGAGAGAGAGGGGGAGGAGAGGTGGGAGAGGGGGATGAGAGGAGGGAGAGAGGGGGATGAGAGGAGGGAGAGAGAGGCGAGATATGGGGATGAGAGGAGTGAAAGAGAGGGGGGTGAGAGGAGGGAGAGAGGGGGGGAGGAGAGGGGGGAGAGGGGGATGAGAGGAGGGAGAGAGGGGGATGAGAGCAGGGAGAGAGAGGCGGGAGAGGGGGATGAGAGGAGGGAAAGAGAGGGGGATGAGAGGAGGGAGAGAGAGGTGGAGGAGAGGTGGGAGAGGGGGATGAGAGGAGGGAGAGAGGGGGATGAGAGGAGGGAGAGAGGGAGATGAGAGGAGGGAGCGGGATAGGAGGAGGGAGAGAGAGGGAGATGAGAGGAGGGAGACAGAGGGGGTGAGAGGAGGGAGAGAGAGGGGGATGAGAGGAGGGAGAGAGATGGGGATGAGAGGAGGGAGCGAGAGGGGGATGAGAGGAGAGAGAGAGCTGGGGATGAGAGGAGAGAGAGAGATGGGGATGAGAGGAAGGAGCGAGATGGGGATGAGAGGAAGGAGCGAGAGGGGGACGAGAGGAGAGAGAGAGATGGGGATGAGAGATGGGGATGAGAGGAGGGAGAGAGAGGGGGATGAGAGGAGGGAGCGAGAGGGGGATGAGAGGAGAGAGAGAGAAGTAGATAGCCTCCAAAATCCAGCCCTGCATCGACCTGTGTTCATTCTATATACGTGCGTAAATTCACAGGGCATGTAACCTCTGTTGCTCTTCAAAAGCAAAGGGAGGAGGCGAAAAGGGAAATAGCTCAAAAGCTAAGGGCATAGCCAGAAGCTAAGGATCTGTAGGACATAGCCAGAAGCTAAGGAACTGTAGGACATAGCCAGAAGCTAAGGAACTGTAGGGCATAGCCAGAAGCTAAGGATCTGTAGGACATAGCCAGAAGCTAAGGAACTGTAGGACATAGCCAGAAGCTAAGGAACTGTAGGACATAGCCAGAAGCTAAGGAACTGTAGGACCTAGCCAGAAGCTAAGGAACTGTAGGACATAGCCAGAAGCTAAGGATCTGTAGGACATAGCCAGAAGCTAAGGAACTGTAGGACATAGCCAGAAGCTAAGGAACTGTAGGACATAGCCAGAAGCTAAGGAACTGTAGGACATAGCCAGAAGCTAAGGATCTGTAGGACATAGCCAGAAGCTAAGGAACTGTAGGACATAGCCAGAAGCTAAGGAACTGTAGGACATAGCCAGAAGCTAAGGAACTGTAGGACATAGCCAGAAGCTAAGGAACTGTAGGACATAGCCAGAAGCTAAGGAACTGTAGGACATAGCCAGAAGCTAAGGAACTGTAGGACATAGCCAGAAGCTAAGGAACTGTAGGACATAGCCAGAAGCTAAGGAACTGTAGGACATAGCCAGAAGCTAAGGAACTGTAGGACATAGCCAGAAGCTAAGGAACTGTAGGACATAGCCAGAAGCTAAGGATCTGTAGGACATAGCCAGAAGCTAACGACATAGCCAGACATAGCCAGGTCCTCTGAGGCGTGCACCTAGCTCTGGGATGGGGAGGGGGGGGGGGGGGGGGGGGGGGGGGTGACACGGGATCCCCAAAGGTCCTCCGAGGCGTGCACCTAGTGCGGGGATGAGGGGGGTCAAAGGTCGTCTGGGGTAGAAATTCGTGCATCGCCTCTTCCTCCTTCTTTTTGGCGTCGAACCCCCCAGTGACGAACCGAACAACACCGTTGGAGAAATTGGCTCATTGAGGTACATCCGTCTGTCCCCTCTCTGGCACGTGGGAAAAGCGTTGGCCGAAGATGACATCGCCACTGTAGCTCCCTGTGCTCTTCCCCGAGCGCCAGAAAAGGTGCACCGGGGTCATGGGCAGAATGAAGAAACACATATCTCATCCAGGAGCTCTGGGTGGGGCTCTACTGAGGCAGAAGCTCCTCCAGAAACTCAGTCTGGTAGCATAGTGAAGAGACGACAGGGATCGGGGGAAAGAAATCCCCTCTGCACTATACACCTTCTTCAGCACAACAGTCAAAAATCGATAATGCTTGTTAGGCAGCGTAGGATTCGCATTAGCCACACCTTTGTTAGCCAATGGGGGTAGGTAGCCAGCTAACATGCTATCCACCAAACAACCTAGCCTCTTCCATCCTCTCCAGATCCATGAAGGCGGCACATCAATGTAGCGTCAACTTATTGTCAATTGTTCTACTAAATCCCGGAAACAGGGGAAGGTGCTGATTGACTGTGGCAGCCACAGGTGGGAAAGTACTTCTCACCGAAACGTGATGAATTCTGCTGAGGGGGTGAACACGGCCACTTCACCTCCAAACGCATAGCCACCCTGCGGACACAGTTGTTTGAACAATGCATTGGGATACCAGGGTTTCGCCCCGCTACTCTGATAGAATGAGGAGGCGACTGTCCCCGCCACCGGCAAAACGCACAGAGCTGTCCAGAGACACAAAGTCGTCATACGAACCTGGTCCCCTGTATCTCACCAGTAGGCTCACTATCTCCCTTATGGGATACCACATCCCCAAGTCCCTCTCTGTTGCCATCACCTCGGACCCAGCTGAGGGACCGACATCCAAGATTCCTCAAGAACGCTACACGTCTTTCCAGGGAGTTTTAGCTCACAGTATGTGGCAATGAGCACTCTGACTAGTTTGACCAAGGGCTGTCTGAGAGTGCTCCAAGCAGAGACAGACTACACATCAATCGTGAATATATTTCTGTTCCACTGGCTACATAACTGGCTAAGTAACTGGCTAAGTAACAGGCTAAGTAACTGGCTAAGTAACTGGCTAAGTAACTGGCTAAGTAACAGGCTAAGTAACTGGCTAAGTAACTGGCTAAGTAACTGGCTAAGTAACTGGCTAAGTAACTGGCTAGGTAACTGGCTAAGTAACTGGCTAAGTAATCTCTTATGACCCCTAAGTCAGGTGACATAGTGAGAGACGGGAAGAGAGTAAGAAAGATAAGAGAGGAGAATACATGTAAATGTACTGCAGAGAAGAGACAGAGAGTGAGAAGCTACCGGATTGACACACTGAAAAAACAGCTAGCTAGGCTAGAAGAAAGACGTCATTTTGAATATTAAAAAAGATAAAAGAGTCGAGTGGACAGAATATGTCTCTGTGGTCGACAGTCAGCATGGCTGGACAGAATATGTCTCTCTGGTCGACAGTCATCATGGCTGGACAGAATATGTCTCTGTGGTCGACAGTCAGCATGGCTGGACAGAATATGTCTCTGTGGTCGACAGTCATCATGGCTGGACAGAATATGTCTCTGTGGTCGACAGTCATCATGGCTGGACAGAATATGTCTCTGTGGTCGACAGTCATCATGGCTGGACAGAATATGTCTCTGCGGTCGACAGTCATCATGGCTGGACAGAATATGTCTCTGTATTCGACAGTCAGCATGGCTGGACAGAATATGTCTCTGTGGTCGACAGTCAGCATGGCTGGACAAAATATGTCTCTGTGGTCGACAGTCATCATGGCTGGACAGAATATGTCTCTGCGGTCGACAGTCAGCATGGCTGGACAGAATATGTCTCTGTGGTCGACAGTCATCATGGCTGGACAGAATATGTCTCTGTGGTCGACAGTCAGCATGGCTGGACAGAATATGTCTCTCTGGTCGACAGTCATCATGGCTGGACAGAATATGTCTCTCTGGTCGACAGTCATCATGGCTGGACAGAATATGTCTCTGTGGTCGACAGTCATCATGGCTGGACAGAATATGTCTCTCTGGTCGACAGTCATCATGGCTGGACAGAATATGTCTCTCTGGTCGACAGTCATCATGGCTGGACAGAATATGTCTCTCTGGTCGACAGTCATCATGGCTGGACAGAATATGTCTCTGTGGTCGACAGTCAGCATGGCTGGACAGAATATGTCTCTGTGGTCGACAGTCAGCATGGCTGGACAGAATATGTCTCTGTGGTCGACAGTCATCATGGCTGGACAGAATATGTCTCTGTGGTCGACAGTCATCATGGCTGGACAGAATATGTCTCTGTGGTCGACAGTCAGCATGGCTGGACAGAATATGTCTCTGTGGTCGACAGTCAGCATGGCTGGACAGAATATGTCTCTGTGGTCGACAGTCATCATGGCTGGACAGAATATGTCTCTGTGGTCGACAGTCATCATGGCTGGACAGAATATGTCTCTGTGGTCGACAGTCAGCATGGCTGGACAGAATATGTCTCTGCGGTCGACAGTCATCATGGCTGGACAGAATATGTCTCTGCGGTCGACAGTCAGCATGGCTGGACAGAATATGTCTCTGTGGTCGACAGTCAGCATGGCTGGACAGAATATGTCTCTGTGGTCGACAGTCATCATGGCTGGACAGAATATGTCTCTGTGGTCGACAGTCAGCATGGCTGGACAGAATATGTCTCTGCGGTCGACAGTCACCATGGCTGGACAGAATATGTCTCTGTGGTCGACAGTCATCATGGCTGGACAGAATATGTCTCTGTAGTCGACAGTCACCATGGCTTATATTGATGATGTACTGAAAAACAAATGTAATATTAGCACTTATCAGCCAGAATGTAGTCAGGAAACATGTAGTCAGGACACATGTAGTCAGGACACATGTAGTCAGGACACATGTAGTCAGGGCACATGTAGTCAGGACACATGTAGTCAGGGCACATGTAGTCAGGGCACATGTAGTCAGGAAACATGTAGTCAGGTCACATGTAGTCAGGACACATGTAGTCAGGACACATGTAGACAGGACACATGTAGTCAGGGCACATGTAGTCAGGGCACATGTAGTCAGGACACATGTAGTCAGGGCACATGTAGTCATGACACATGTAGTCAGGAAACATGTAGTCAGGTCACATGTAGTCAGGTCACATGTAGTCAGGACACATGTAGTCAGGACACATGTAGACAGGACACATGTAGTCAGGGCACATGTAGTCAGGGCACATGTAGTCAGGACACATGTAGTCAGGTCACATGTAGTCAGGGCACATGTCAGAATGTAGTCAGGACACATGTCAGAATGTAGTCAGGACACATGTCAGAATGTAGTCAGGTCACATGTAGGCAGGGCACATGTAGTCAGGGCACATGTAGTCAGGGCACATGTAGTCAGGACACATGTAGTCAGGACACATGTAGTCAGGAAACATGTAGTCAGGACACATGTAGTCAGGACACATGTAGTCAGGACACATGTCAGAATGTAGTCAGGACACATGTAGTCAGGGTACAACCTCTCTTTCGTATAGTCTGAGATCCCCAAGGATTGTACAGCTGCCGTGGTCATCGCCCTTTTTTAAAGGGGGAGACACTCTACACCCAAACTGTTACAGACCTGTTACTATCCTACCCTGTCTTTCTAAGGTCTTCGAAAGCCAAGTCAACAAACAGATTACCGACCATTTCGAATCCCACCGTACCTTCTCCGCTACGCAATCTGGTTTCAGAGCTGGTCATGGGTGCACCTCAGCCACGCTCAAGGTCCTAAACAATATCATAACCGCCATCGATAAGAGACATTACTGTGCAGCAGTATTCATAGACCTGGCCAGGGCTTTCGACTCTGTCAATCACCGCATTCTTATCAGCAGACTCAACAGCCTTGGTTTCTCAAATGACTGCCTCGCCTGGTTCACCAACTACTTCTCTGATAGAGTTCAGTGTGTCAAATCGGAGGGCCTGTTGTCCGGGCCTCTGGCAGTCTCTATGGGGGTGCAACAGGGTTCAATTCTCGGGCCGACTCTCTTCTCTGTATACATCAATGATGTCGCTCTTGCTGCTGGTGATTCTCTGATCCACCTCTACGCAGACGATACCATTCTGTATACTTCTGGCCCGTCTTTGGAGACTGTGTAAACTAACCTCCAGACGAGCTTCAATGCCATACAACTCTCCTTCCGTGGCCTCCAACTGCTCTTAAATGCTAGTAAAACTAAATGCATGCTCTTCAACCGATCACTGCCTGCACCTGCCCGCCCGTCCAGCATCACTACACTGGACGGTTCTGACTTAGAATATGTGGACAACTACAAACACCTAGGTGTCTGGTTAGACTGTAAACTCTCTTTCCAGACTCACATTAAGCATCTCCAATCCAAAATTAAATCTAGAATCGGCTTCCTATTTCGCAACAAAGCATCCTTCACTCATGCTGCCAAACATACCCTCGTAAAACTGACTATCCTACCGATCCTTGAATATGGTGATGTCATTTACAAAATAGCCTCCAACACTCTACTCAGCAAACTGGATGCAGTCTATCACAGTGCCATCCGTTTTGTCACCAAAGCCCCATATACTACCCACCACTGCGACCTGTATGCTCTCGTTGGCTGGCCTTCACTACATATTCGTTGCCAAACCCACTGGCTCCAGGTCATCTATAAGTCTTTGTTAGGTAAAGCCCCGCCTTATCTCAGCTCACTGGTCACCATAGCAGCACCCACCCGTAGCACGCGCTCCAGCAGGTATATTTCACCGGTCACCCCCAAAGCCAATTCCTCCTTTGGCCGTCTTTCCTTCCAGTTCTCTGCTGCAAATGACTGGAACGAACTGCAAAAATCACTGAAGCTGGAGCCTCATATTTCCCTCACTAACTTTAAGCATCAGCTGTTAGAGCAGCTCACAGATCACTGCACCTGTACATAGCTCATCTGTAAATAGCCCATCCACCTACCTCATCCCCATGCTGTATTTATTTATATATCTTGCTCCTTTGCACCCCAGTATCTCAACTTGCACATTCAGCTTCTGAACATCTATCACTCCAGTGTTTAATTGCTACATTTAAATAGTTATCTTACCACACACTGTACACAGACTTTTTTTTCTACTGTGTTATTGACTGTACGTTTGTTTATTCCACGTGTAACTCTGTGTTGTTGTTTTGTGTCGAACTGCTTTGCTTTATTCTTGGCCAGGTCACAGTTGTAAATGAGAACTAGTTCTCAACTAGCCTACCTGGTTAATTAAATAAAGGTGAAATACATTTTTATTTTTTAAGTAGTCAGGACACATGCCAGACCAAATCGTAACAAACAGAACCCACTATGAGCGCTCCTATAAACACACGGGCACCGAGACGCTCATAAACAGACACACAGGAAACATCTGCCATTGATGCATTTTTCATGACTGCACCCTGGTACCGTCTGTTTGTAATGTATTGCACTTTTATCACGGAAGGCTTGTGATAGAGAGGAAGAGAATACATACTATAACCTTGACTAATTCATCAGATGAAGAGGACAACCACTCAACAAACACACACACACACACACATACGCAGAGCAGTGTCTGTACCAAGGGGCTTGGTGAACTGGACATGTAAACTTGGTAGCTATAATTGATTGAGATGACTGACTGATAGAAGTTCAATTAGGCATACTGGAGTCAAACTGGAGTCATACTGGAGTCATACTGGAGTCAAACTGGAGTCATACTAGAGTCATACTGGAGTCATACTGGAGTCAAACTGGAGTCATACTAGAGTCATACTGTAGTCATACTGGAGTCATGCTGGAGTCATACTGAAGGCATACTGGAGTCACACTGGAGTCATACTGGAGTCATACTGGAGTCATACTGGAGTCATACTGGAGTCAAACTGAAGTCACACTGGAGTAAAACTGGAGTCATGCTGGAGTCACACTGGAGTCATACTGGAGTAAAACTGGAGTCATACTGGAGTCAAACTGGAGTCACACTGGAGTCACACTGGAGTCACACTGGAGTCACACTGGAGTAAAACTGGAGTCATGCTGGAGTCATACTGGAGTCATACTGGAGTAAAACTGGAGTCATACTGGAGTCATACTGGAGTCATACTGGAGTCAAACTGGAGTCACACTGGAGTCATACTGGAGTCATACTGGAGTAAAACTGGAGTCATACTAGAGTCATACTGAAGGCATACTGGAGTCACACTGGAGTCACACTGGAGTCATACTGGAGTCAGCTCTAATCACATCCTTCTTGGTAAATGGAGCTGGAACACACACACACACAATCACAAGTGTATTCACACACACACACACATCCTGTGAGGCGAGGGGGGGTCAGAGGAAAAATAAGTGGTTGGGTTGGTATGGGGGGGTAGAGAGAGATGTGGTAGAGGGAGGTAGAGTAGAGGGAGGTAGAGTAGAGTAGAGGGAGGTGGGGAAGAGGGAGTTGGGGTAGAGGGAGGTAGAGTAGAGGGAGGTGGGTAGAGGGGGGATAGAGGGAGGTGGAGTAGAGAGAGGTGGGATAGAGGGAGGAGTAGAGGGAGGTAGAGTAGAGGGAGGTAGAGTAGAGGGAGGTAGAGTAGAGTAGAGGGAGGTAGAGTAGAGGGAGGTAGAGTAGAGGGAGGTGGCAAGAGGGAGGTGGGAAGAGGGAGGTGGAGTAGAGGGAGGTGGCAAGAGGGAGGTGGGGTAGAGGGAGGTGGGGTAGAGGGAGGTGGGAAGAGGGAGGTGGGAAGAGGGAGGCAGATTAGAGGGAGGTGGGGTAGAGGGAGGTGGGGTAGAGGGAGGTGGGGTAGAGGGAGGTGGGAAGAGGGAGGAGGGAAGAGGGAGGTGGGGTAGAGTGAGGTGGGGTAGAGGGAGTTGGGGTAGAGGGAGGTGGAGTAGAGGGAGGTGGAGTAGAGGGAGGCAGATTAGAGGGAGGTGGGGTAGAGGGAGATGGGATAGAGGGAGGCAGATTAGAGGGAGGTGGGGTAGAGCGAGGTAGAGTAGAGGGAGGTGGATTACAGGGAGGAAGAGTAGAGGGAGGTGGGAAGAGGGAGGTGGGGTAGAGGGAGGCAGATTAGAGGGAGGTGGGTAGAGGGAGACAGATTAGAGGGAGGTGGAGTAGAGGGAGGTAGAGTAGAGGGAGGTGGCAAGAGGGAGGTGGGAAGAGGGAGGTGGAGTAGAGAGTGGTGGGGTAGAGGGAGGTGGGGTAGAGGGAGACAGATTAGAGGGAGGTGGAGTAGAGGGAGGTGGAGTATAGAGTGGTTGGGTAGAGGGAGGTGGGGTAGAGGGAGGTAGAGTAGAGGGAGGTGGGGTAGAGGGAGGTAGAGTAGAGGGAGGTGGATTACAGGGAAGTGGGGTAGAGGGAGGCAGATTAGAGGGAGGTGGGGTAGAGGGAGGTATAGTAGAGGGAGGTGGGGTAGAGGGAGGTGGGGTAGAGGGAGGTAGAGTAGAGGGAGGTGGGGTAGAGGGAGGTAGAGTAGAGGGAGGTGGATTACAGGGAGGTGGGGTAGAGGGAGGCAGATTACAGGGAGGTGGATTACAGGGAAGTGGGGTAGAGGAAGGTGGATTACAGGGAGGTGTGGTGGAGGAAGGTGGATTACAGGGAGGTGAGGTAGAGGAAGGTGGATTACAGGGAGGTGGGGTAGAGGAAGATGGATTACAGGGAGGTGGGGTAGAGGGAGGTGGAGTAGAGGGAGGTGGATTACAGGGAGGTGGATTACAGGGAGGTGGGGTAGAGGAAGGTGGATTACAGGTAGAGGAAGGTGGATTACAGGGAGGTGGGGTAGAGGAAGATGGATTACAGGGAGGTGGGGTAGAGGGAGGTGGAGTAGAGGGAGGTGGGGTAGAGGGAGGTAGAGTAGGGAGGTGGGGTAGAGGAAGGTGGATTACAGGGAGGTGGGGTAGAGGAAGATGGATTACAGGGAGGTGGGGTAGAGGGAGGTGGAGTAGAGGGAGGTGGATTACAGGGAGGTGGGGTAGAGGAAGGTGGATTACAGGGAGGTGGGGTAGAGGAAGATGGATTACAGGGAGGTGGGGTAGAGGGAGGTAGATTACAGGGAGGTGGGGTAGAGGCAGGTGGGGTAGAGGGAGGTAGAGTAGGGAGGTGGGGTAGAGGAAGGTGGATTACAGGGAGGTGGGGTAGAGGGAGGTGGAGTAGAGGGAGGTGGATTACAGGGAGGTGGGGTAGAGGGAGGTAGAGTAGGGAGGTGGGGTAGAGGAAGGTGGATTACAGGGAGGTGGGGTAGAGGGAGGTGGAGTAGAGGGAGGTGGATTACAGGGAGGTGGGGTAGAGGGAGGTAGAGTAGGGAGGTGGGGTAGATATACAGTACCAGTCAAAATTTGGACACACCTACTCATTTAAGGGTTTTTCTTTATTTTTATTATTTTCTACATTGTTGAATAATAGTGAAGACATCAAAACTATGAAATAACACATATGGAATCATGTAGTAACCCAAAAAAGTGTTAACCTCTTGAGTGCTATTTCGATCTTGGAAAAATTGGTCTCCAAATTAAACTGCCTAGTACTCAATTCTTGCTCGTACAATATGCATATTATTATTATTATTGGATAGAAAACACTCTCTAGTTTCTAAAACCGTTGGAATTATGTCTCTGAGTGAAACAGAACTCATTCTACAGCACTTTTCCTGCCAGGGAGTGAGATTTCAGAAATCTTGGCCTCTGGTCCCAGGTCAGTTTATAAGTCCCTGTGAATGCTGTGGGGCTACAAACACTGCCTACGCCTTCCTCTAGATGTCAGTAAGTGGTGACAATTTGAATGGGGTCGATTGCGCAATCTGGGACTTTATAAAAGACCAAAATGCGGAAGTACCTTTCTTTTCTGCCCTGCGCTTGACGCACGATGGACGTCGGACTGGCCTCCTTCCAAGCTTTGGTTTAGCCAGTAATATATCTCCGGTCATGTTTTTACTCGTTATAGGTGTTAAAGACATCATAAGGTAGTTAATTTAAACCGACTTATAGCAGTTTATAGCAGTTTATTGCGATTTTCTGGCATTTCTATGTGACGCACTTTCAAGAGTTGGGCACTTTTCCGGTACATGCCGAACGTTAGTGGCCATTTCGACAGGACAAGAGGACATCTTTCGACCAAAAGACGATTAGACCGGAGAAAGGATACATTGCCCAAGATTCTGATGGAAGCTCAGCTAATAGTAAGAACTATTTATGATAATAAATCGTTGTTCTGTTGAAAAATGTTAAACGCATATGTCGCCATTTTTTTTGGGGTAGCTTCGCTTTGGCGCACCCTGTATTGCACAGTAAGGATAATTTTAAAAATGTAATTCAGCGATTGCATTAAGAACTAATTTGTCTTTCAATTGCTGTCCAACTTGTATTTTTTTAGTCAAGTTTATGAATAGTTTTCTATAAAAATAGGTGTCTTTCCAAGATGGCGCCGGGCAGATTGCTTGAGTAGTTGGACAGTATTTCCATTGTGTAAGCACGATTTGTGCCGCTAAATATGCACATTTTCGATCAAACTCTATATGGATTGTGTAATATGATGTTACAGGAGTGTCATCGGAAGAATTCTGAGAAGGTTAGTGAAAAAATTAATATATTTTGGTGATGATAACGCTATCGCTCTTTTTGCCTTGAATCAATGCTGGGGTAATGTTTGCACATGTGGTATGCTAATATAACGATTTATTGTGTTTTCGCTGTAAAACACTTAGAAAATCTGAAATATTGTCTGGATTCACAGGATCTGTGTCTTTCAATTACTGTACGCTGTGTATTTTTAAGAAATGTTTTATGATTAGTAATTAGGTAATACACGTTGCTCTCTGTATTTATTCTAGTCGAGTTGTGATGGTGGGTGCAATTGTAAACTATGATTTATACCTGAAATATGCACATTTTTCTAACAAAACCTATGCTATACAATAAATATGTTATCAGACTGTCATCTGATGAGGTTTTTTCTTGGTTAGTGGCTATCAATATCTTTATTTGGTCGAATTGGTGATAGCTACTGGTGGAGAGAAAAAATGGTGGACTAAGAAAAATGGTGTCTTTTGCTAACGTGGTTAGCTAATAGATTTACATATTGTGTCTTCCCTGTAAAACATTTTAAAAATCAGAAATGATTGCTGGATTCACAAGAAGTGTATCTTTCATCTGGTGTCTTGGACTTGTGATTTAATGATATTTAGATGCTAGTATTTACTTGTGACGCTATGCTAGGCTATGCTAGTCAGCTTTTTT
>NC_052332.1:42154358-42182957 GCF_016432855.1 Salvelinus namaycush
ATAACAGGATGTTGGTGTGCATGTAAACCTATAACAGGATGTTGGTGTACATGTAAACCTATAACAGGATGTTGGTGTGCATGTAAACCTGTAACAGGATGTTGGTGTGCATGTAAACCTATAACAGGATGTTGGTGTGCATGTAAACCTGTAACAGGATGTTGGTGTGCATGTAAACCTATAACAGGATGTTGGTGTGCATGTAAACCTGTAACAGGATGTTGGTGTGCATGTAAACCTATAACAGGATGTTGGTGTGCATGTAAACCTGTAACAGGATGTTGGTGTACATGTAAACCTATAACAGGATGTTGGTGTGCATGTAAACCTGTAACAGGATGTTGGTGTACATGTAAACCTGTAACAGGATGTTGGTGTACATGTAAACCTGTAACAGGATGTTGGTGTGCATGTAAACCTATAACAGGATGTTGGTGTGCATGTAAACCTATAACAGGATGTTGGTGTGCATGTAAACCTATAACAGGATGTTGGTGTGCATGTAAACCTGTAACAGGATGTTGGTGTACATGTAAACCTATAACAGGATGTTGGTGTGCATGTAAACCTGTAACAGGATGTTGGTGTGCATGTAAACCTATAACAGGATGTTGGTGTGCATGTAAACCTATAACAGGATGTTGGTGTGCATGTAAACCTGTAACAGGATGTTGGTGTGCATGTAAACCTGTAACAGGATGTTGGTGTGCATGTAAACCTATAACAGGATGTTGGTGTGCATGTAAACCTGTAACAGGATGTTGGTGTACATGTAAACCTATAACAGGATGTTGGTGTGTATGTAAACCTGTAACAGGATGTTGGTGTGCATGTAAACCTATAACAGGATGTTGGTGTGCATGTAAACCTGTAACAGGATGTTGGTGTGCATGTAAACCTATAACAGGATGTTGGTGTGCATGTAAACCTGTAACAGGATGTTGGTGTGCATGTAAACCTATAACAGGATGTTGGTGTGCATGTAAACCTGTAACAGGATGTTGGTGTACATGTAAACCTATAACAGGATGTTGGTGTACATGTAAACCTATAACAGGATGTTGGTGTGCATGTAAACCTATAACAGGATGTTGGTGTGCATGTAAACCTGTAACAGGATGTTGGTGTACATGTAAACCTATAACAGGATGTTGGTGTGCATGTAAACCTATAACAGGATGTTGGTGTGCATGTAAACCTGTAACAGGATGTTGGTGTGCATGTAAACCTATAACAGGATGTTGGTGTGCATGTAAACGTATATAGGACAGAGAAAGGGGCTAAATCCTGAAGGGCACCCTATCCCTGATATAATGTAATATTTTAGACCAGAGTCCTACTTGGGACAAAGACAGTTTTTTTTATTCTCAAACTGGCCACTAGGGGCAACGGTGAGCGTTATTACCATCAAGTACCCTGTCGTTTTGCTAAGTTGTTGTGGATGGGGGATGGATGTGTGTGTTGTGGATGGCCACGAAGGTGTGAGCTTCAGCTCTGAGGGTCACGGGTTCAATCCCAGTGCTAGGTACTCATTTTTGTATTTTTGTTTTAAGCCTTTCCCAACCCTTAAACGTATACTGCAGTGGGCTAAGTCAGGGTCACACAGAGTGATTCTTGGCAGTCTTAAAACAAATCAACTTTGAAACCAATGGATACACCTCACACACCACAGGTATGGGTTGAAGACTATGTCAGATACAGAGTCGAAATAAATATTTAGAGTTTGCATCCCAATAGTACACGTTATATACATCACAGAAGACTGAAATATAACACAACTGTTTAACATAGAAATACCGGATTTTCGTTGTAATTAAAAATTAAAAAAAAACTTTATTAATTACAAAATTATGAAAAATATGAATAACATTCCACTCATGAGGCCAAAGCGGGTGCTTTTGGTCATTGACTGCAGGAAAGGCCTACAGAGCAACTGCCTTTAAAAAAGTAACAAATCCTTTTGAAAACAGCCTATTTGGCATCAATATGAGTCAGAAACAACTATTCTAGTGTCAAAATGTATTACAAAGTGTAAATAGTATAAGTTTGGTCATAAAGAGAGGCAGAGATCGAGAGAGAAAAGAAAGAAAGAAAGAAAGAGAGAGTGAGAGAGAGAGAGATGGAGAGAGAGAGAGAGAGAGAGAGAGAGAGACGGAGACGGAGAGAGAGAGAGAGAGAGAGAGAGAGAGAGAGAGAGAGGGAGAGTGAGACAGAGAGAGAGAGAGAGAGAGAGAGAGAGAGAGAGAGATGGAGAGAGAGAGAGAGAGAGAGAGAGAGAGACGGAGACGGAGAGAGAGAGAGAGAGAGAGAGAGCGAGAGAGAGAGAGGGAGAGTGAGACAGAGAGAGAGAGAGAGAGAGAGTGAGAGAGAGAGAGATGGAGAGAGAGAGAGAGAGAGAGAGAGAGAGAGAGAGAGAGACGGAGACGGAGAGAGAGAGAGAGAGAGAGAGCGAGAGAGAGAGAGAGAGAGACGGAGACGGAGAGAGAGAGAGAGAGAGAGAGCGAGAGAGAGAGAGGGAGAGTGAGACAGAGAGAGAGAGAGAGAGAGAGTGAGAGAGAGAGAGATGGAGAGAGAGAGAGAGAGAGAGAGAGAGACGGAGACGGAGAGAGAGAGAGAGAGAGAGAGCGAGAGAGAGAGAGAGAGAGAGACAGAGAGAGAGAGAGAGAGAGAGAGAGAGAGAGAGAGAGAGAGAGAGAGATGGAGAGAGAAAAGAGAGAAAAGAAAGAGAGAGAGAGAGAGAGACTAAGCTACTATATGTAGCTAGCGTAACACTTTCATCAGTGTAGGCTCAGTGCGTTCTGATAGCGCTATGTTTCATACAGCATAAAGGAAAGCATATGTCAAGGTCTATAAACCCCATCGCTGTAGTTAAGGAGAAGCTGTCCTTGTGGTCTACAGTAGTGTGTGTGTGGAGCAGTACACTACTATACTTACAGGAGTTAATACAGTCTATTCTCTCATTTCCAGGAGTAGCAGAAACGTCATGTTATAAGACTCTTCCTGGTGAAAAACGAGAGAGACAGTGGAATGTTTCTACATCCTGGCATCGCTTGCTGTTCGGGGGGTTTAGACTGGGTTTCTGTACAGCACTCTGTGACATCGGCTGATGTAAAAAAGGGGCTTTATAAATACATTTGATTGATTGATTGATTGATTGATTGAGTGGTAGTGAAGCACTTGAACAGGTGATATACCATTATGCCATAATGATGTACTTATCATTATAACACACCTGTCTGTCCTCACATGTCTACCACTCACCTGTCTGTCTTCACATGTCTACCCTTCACCTGTCTGTCCTCACATGTCTACCACTCACCTGTCTGTCTTCACATGTCTACCCTTCACCTGTCTGTCCTCACATGTCTACCCTTCACCTGTCTGTCCTCACCTGGATGTAACCTGTCTGTCTCACCTGGATGTAACCTGTCTGTCTCACCTGGATATAACCTGTCTGTCTCACCTGGATATAACCTGTCTGTCTCACCTGGATGTAACCTGTCTGTCTCACCTGGATGTAACCTGTCTGTCTCACCTGGATATCACCTGTCTGTCTCACCTGGATGTAACCTGTCTGTCTCACCTGGATGTAACCTGTCTGCCTCACCTGGATGTAACCTGTCTGTCTCACCTGGATGTAACCTGTCTGTCTCACCTGGATGTAACCTGTCTATCTCACCTGGATGTAACCTGTCTATCTCACCTGGATATAACCTGTCTGTCTCACCTGGATGTAACCTGTCTCTCTCACCTGTATGTAACTTGTCTCTCTCACCTGTATGTAACCTGTCTGTCTCACCTTGATATAACCTGTCTGTCTCACCTGGATGTAACCTGTCTGTCTCACCTGTATGTAACCTGTCTGTCTCACCTGGATGTAACCTGTCTGTCTCACCTGTATGTAACCTGTCTGTCTCACCTGTATGTAACCTGTCTGTCTCACCTGGATGTAACCTGTCTGTCTCACCTGGATGTAACCTGTCTGTCTCACCTGGATATAACCTGTCTGTCTCACCTGGATGTAACCTGTCTCTCTCACCTGTATGTAACTTGTCTCTCTCACCTGTATGTAACCTGTCTGTCTCACCTTGATATAACCTGTCTGTCTCACCTGGATGTAACCTGTCTGTCTCACCTGTATGTAACCTGTCTGTCTCACCTGGATGTAACCTGTCTGTCTCACCTGTATGTAACCTGTCTGTCTCACCTTGATATAACCTGTCTGTCTCACCTGGATGTAACCTGTCTGTCTCACCTGGATGTAACCTGTCTGTCTCACCTGTATGTAACTTGTCTCTCTAACCTGGATGTAACCTGTCTGTCTCACCTGGATGTAACCTGTCTGTCTCACCTGGATGTAACCTGTCTGTCTCACCTGGATGTAACCTGTCTCTCTCACCTGGATGTAACCTGTATGTCTCACCTGGATATCACCTGTCCGTCTCACCTGGATGTAACCTGTCTGTCTCACCTGGATGTAACCTGTCTGTCTCACCTGGATGTAACCTGTCTGTCTCACCTGGATGTAACCTGTCTGTCTCACCTGTATGTAACCTGTCTGTCTCACCTGTATGTAACCTGTCTGTCTCACCTGGATATAACCTGTCTGTCTCACCTGGATATAACCTGTCTGTCTCACCTGTATGTAACCTGTCTGTCTCACCTGGATGTAACCTGTCTGTCTCACCTGGATATAACTGATCTCTATCTGAACTCTATCTGGCTCCTCCACTGAGAGATAGATGTCCTCTGTGGCTGTATCCTTCTCTCTCCCAGTCTCCTCTCTCTTTCTCTTCCTTTCTATTCCTCTTCCTCCCTCTTCCTCTTCCTCCCGCTTCCCCTTCATCCCTCTTCCTCCCTCTTCCTATTCCTCCCTCAACCTCTTCATTCCTCTTCATCCCTCTTCCTCTCTTCCCTTTTCATCTTCCTCCCTCGTCATCTCCCTCTTCCACCCTCTTCCACCCTCTTCCTCCTCCCTTTTCCTTCTTCTTCCTTCTTATTCCTCCTTCTTCCTCCTTCTTCCTCTTCCTTATCCACCAAGCATTGCATCACTGTAATTCTATAACATCACGATGCACATCGCATTCCCGTTACTTGTATTTCTCTCATGCCGTGGCCCGTGCCTTGAACTCAGCAATGCTTGTTAATATACTTTTCATATCAGACCCAGCATAATGAATGAAGTCTGACAAGAGAGCTTGTCTGCCAATTAGAGGAGGGATCATCCTGTAGATAGAAAATGACCAGGTGACAGAGAGGAGAGAGGAGAAAGAGGGGAGCGAGAGAGAGAGAGGAGGGAGAGTGCGAGAGAGCGTAACAGTCAGAGGAAGAGAGAGAAACAGAGACAGAGGAACAGAGAGCGAGAGACAGAGAGGAAAGAGAGACGAAAGAGAAAGGAGAGAGGAGAAAGAGCGAGAAGAGAGAGGAGAGGGGGAGGAGAGGAGAGAGCGAGAGAGGAGAGGAGGGAGAGAGAGAGAGAAAGAGAGCAGAATTAGGACTATACCAGCTGTTAAATTCTATAACCAACTGAAAGGAAGCGATGCCCACACATTCCACCACAGAGCCCCACAGAGCCATCACCTACAGAGAGATGAACCTAGAGAAGATTCCCCTCAGCCAGCTGGTCCTGGGGCTCTGTTCACAAACAGACACCACAGAGCCCCAGGACAGAAACACATTTAGACCCAACCAACTCATGAGAAAACAACCAGATAACTATTTGACACATTAGAAGGAATCAACTAAAAAACTGAGCAAATTGGAACGCTATTTGGCCCAGTGGCAGAATACCTGACCACTGTGACTGACCCCAAATTAAGAAAATCCTTGACTATGTACAGACTCAGTGATTATAGCCTTGCTATTGAGAAAGGCCGCCGTAGGCAGACCTGGCTCTCAAGAGAAGACAGGCTATGTGCTCACTGCCCATAAAATGAGGTGGAAACTGAGCTGCACTTCCTAACCTCCTGCCGCCAAATGTATGACCATATTAGAGACACATATTTCTCTCAGGTTACACAGATCCACAAAGAATTTGAAAACAAATCAAACATTGATAAACTCACATATCTGTTAGGCGATATACCACTGTGTGCAGTCAAAGCAAGTTGACATGAGAAATGGGCAACAGTGAAAAATAATATTAAATTTACAGTCGGAGGTTTACATACACCTTAGCCAAATACATTTAAACTCAGTTTATCACAATTCCTGACATTTAATCCTAGTAAAAATGCCCTGTTTTAGGGTAGTTAGGATCAGCACTTTATTTTAAGAATGTGAAATGTCAGAATAATAGTAGAGAGAATGATTTATTTCAGCTTTTATTTCTTTCATCACATTCCCAGTGGGTCAGAAGTTTACATACACACAATTAGTATTTGGTAGCATTGCCTTCAAATTGTTTAACTTGGGTCAAATGTTTCGGGTAGCCTTCCACAAGCTTCCCAAAATAAGTTGGGTGAATTTTGGTCTATTCCTCTTAACAGAGCTGGTATAACTGAGTCAGGTTTGTAGGTCTCGTTGCTCGCACATGCTTTTTCAGTCCTGCCCAAAAAAAATTCTATAGGATTGAGGTCAGGGCTTTGTGATGGCCATTCCAATACCTTGACTTTGTTGTCCTTAAGCCATTTTGCCACAACTTTGGAAGTATGCTTGGGGTCATTGTCCATTTGGAAGACCCATTTGCGACCAAGCTTTAACTTCCTGAATGATGTCTTGAGATGTTGCTTCAATATATCCACATCATTTTCCTTCCTCATGATGCCATGTATTTTGTGAAGCACACCATTCCCTCCTGCAGCAAAGCACCCCCACAGCATGATGCTGCCACCCCCGTGCTTCGCGGTTGGGATGGTGTTCTTCGGCTTGCAAGCCTCCCCCTTTTCCCTCCAAACATAACGATGGTCATTATGGCCAAACAGTTCTATTTTTGTTTCATCAGACCAGAGGACATTTCTCCAAAAAGTACAATCTTTGTCCCCATGTGCAGTTGCAAACCGTAGTCTGGCTTTTTTAATGGCGGATTTGGAGCAGTGGCTTCTTCCTTGCTGAGGGGCCTTTCAGGTTGTCGATATAGGACTCATTTTACTGTGGATATAGATACTTTTGTACCTGTTTCCTCCAGCATCTTCACAAGGTCCATTGCTGTTGTTCTGGGATTGATTTGCACTTTTCGCACCAAAGTACGTTCATCTCTAGGAGCCAGAACGCGTCTCCTACCTGAGCGGTATGACGGCTGCGTGGTCCCATGGTGTTTATACTTGCGTATTATTGTTTGTACAGATGAACGTGGTACCTTCAGGCGTTTGGAAATTGATCCCAAGGATGAACCAGACTTCTGGAGGTCTACAATTTTTTCTCTGAGGTCTTGGCTGATTTCTTTTGATTTTCCCATGATGTCAAGCAAAGAGACACTTGGTTTGAAGGTAGGCCTTGAAATACATACACAGGTACACCTCCAATTGACTCAAATGGTGTCATTTAGCCTATCAGAAGCTTCTAAAGCTATGGCATGATTTTCTGGAATTTTCCAAGCTGTTTAGAGGCACAGTCAACTTAGTGTGTGTAAAACTCTGACCCACTGGAATTGTGATACAGTGAATTATAAGTGAAATAATCTGTCTGTAAACAATTGTTGGAAAAATTACTTGTGTCACGCACAAAGTAGATGTCCTAACCGACTTGTCAAAACTATAGTTTGTTAACAAGAAATTTGTGGAGTGGTTGAAAAACGAGTTTTAATGATTCCAACCTAAGTGTATGTAAACTTGTTAACTTCCGACTTCAACTGTATCTGTTTATTTATCTTCCCTTTCATGTTTAAATTATTTTCACATTGTAACAACACTGTGAATAGCCAATAATATAACATTTAAAATGTCTATATTATTTAAAAACGTTTTTATTTTATGTGTTCTAATGTTTCTTGTGTTTATTTCCCTTTTGTTTATTGTCTAATACATTTGCTTTGGCAACGTAAACATATGTTTTCCATGCCAATAAAGTCATTTAAATTGAATTGAATTGAAATTAATTTAATTGATGGAGACAGAGGGGCAGCTGTTCTACTCTGAGAAAAGATCAAACACGTTTTCTCTCTCAATTCAATTCAATTTATATTTAAGGTCTTTATTGACACGGGAAACATATGTTAACACTAAAGCAAGTGAAATAGATAATAAACAAAAGTGAAATAAACAATAAAACTGAATAGTAAACATTTACACTCATAAAAGTTCCAAAAGGAAAAAGACATTTCAAATGTCATATTATGTAGTGTTGTAACGACGTGCAAATGGGAAAATAAATAAACATAAATATGGGTTGTATTTACAATGGTGTTTGTTCTTCACTGTTTGCTCTTTTCTCATGGCAACAGGTCACAAATCTTGCTGCTGTGATGTCACACTGTGGTATTTCACCCAGTAGATATGGGAGTTTATCAAAAATGGGTTTGTTTTCTAATTCTTTGTGGGTCTGTTTAATCTGAGGGAAATATGTGTCTCTAATATGGTCATACATTTGGCAGGAGGTTAGGAATAGCAAGGCTATGCTCACTGAGTCTGTACATAGTCAAAGCTTTCCTTAAGTTTGGGTCAGTCACAGTGGTCAGGTATTCTGCCACGGTGTACTCTCTGTTTAGGGCCAAATAACATTCTAGTCTTCTTAGTTTTTGTTGTTGATTCTCTCTCTCTCTCTCTCTCTCTCTCTCTCTCTCTCTCTCTCTCTCTCTCTCTCTCTCTCTCTCTCTCTCTCACTCTCACAGCTGTGAGATCGGACTCTCCCCCCTCTCTCCCCCCTGTCATTCTCCATCCTGTCAACTCCCTCCTCAGCCCTCATCATTCCTCCTCAGCCCTCTCCCCAACCCCCCCATCTCTCCATCCTGTCAACCCCCCCCCCCCCCCTTAACAACAATAGGTCTTGAGGGAGTCAGGCCACAGAACAGCCCCACCCCATCCCCCCATCCCCCTATCACAATAGGTCTTCAAGGAGTTAGGCCCCTGAGGACTGGAGTTACCCATCTCTGGTCTAGAGGACTGGAGTTACCGTCTCTGGTCTAGATGACTGGAGTTACCATCTCTGGTCTAGATGACTGGAGTTACCATCTCTGGTCTAGAGGACTGGAGTTACCCATCTCTGGTCTAGAGGACTGGAGTTACCATCTCTGGTCTAGATGACTGGAGTTACCATCTCTGGTCTAGATGACTGGAGTTACCATCTCTGGTCTAGAGGACTGGAGTTACCCATCTCTGGTCTAGAGGACTGGAGTTACCATCTCTGGTCTAGATGACTGGAGTTACCATCTCTGGTCTAGATGACTGGAGTTACCATCTATGGTCTAGAGGACTGGAGTTACAATCTCTGGTCTAGAGGACTGGAGTTACAATCTCTGGTCTAGAGGACTGGAGTTACCATCTCTGGTCTAGATGACTGGAGTTACCATCTCTGGTCTAGAGGACTGGAGTTACCATCTCTGGTCTAGAGGACTGGAGTTACCCATCTCTGGACTAGAGGACTGGAGTTACCATCTCTGGTCTAGAGGACTGGAGTTACCATCTCTGGTCTAGAGGACTGGAGTTACCCATCTCTGGTCTCTGGTCTAGAGGACTGGAGTTACCCATCTTTGGTCTAGAGGACTGGAGTTACCATCTCTGGTCTAGAGGACTGGAGTTACCCATCTCTGGTCTAGAGGACTGGAGTTACCATCTCTGGTCTAGAGGACTGGAGTTACCATCTCTGGTCTAGAGGACTGGAGTTACCATCTCTGGTCTAGAGGACTGGAGTTACCCATCTCTGGTCTAGAGGACTGGAGTTACCCATCTCTGGTCTAGAGGACTGGAGTTACCCATCTCTGGACTAGAGGACTGGAGTTACCATCTCTGGTCTAGAGGACTGGAGTTACCATCTCTGGTCTAGAGGACTGGAGTTACCCATCTCTGGTCTCTGGTCTAGAGGACTGGAGTTACCATCTCTGGTCTAGAGGACTGGAGTTACCCATCTCTGGTCTAGAGGACTGGAGTTACCCATCTCTGGTCTAGAGGACTGGAGTTACCATCTCTGGTCTAGAGGACTGGAGTTACCATCTCTGGTCTAGAGGACTGGAGTTACCATCTCTGGTCTAGAGGACTGGAGTTACCATCTCTGGTCTAGAGGACTGGAGTTACAATCTCTGGTCTAGAGGACTGGAGTTACCATCTCTGGTCTAGAGGACTGGAGTTACAATCTCTGGTCTAGAGGACTGGAGTTACCATCTCTGGTCTAGAGGACTGGAGTTACCATCTCTGGTCTAGAGGACTGGAGTTACCATCTCTGGTCTAGAGGACTGGAGTTACCATCTCTGGTCTAGAGGACTGGAGTTACCATCTCTGGTCTAGATGAGATACCCAACTTGTTCCCACTGATCTTTGTCGATAGCTCTGTTAACTTCAGGGCAGCAATGCCGAGAGCAGTAGCAACACTTTTGCGGTTCTCCATGATATCTTTCAAAAAAGCTGTGGTAGCAAGGATTATCTAAACACACTGACCAGCTCATGTTATAGACAGAAGCATGCTACATGGCAGACCAATCCAAACTCATCTCTTGTCATGTCCAGCCCCTCCATAATCTCAGCCAATCATGTATAGAGGGAAGGTTCCTGTCATTTTTACGTGGCAAAAACCAACTAGGTTCGTAATTTAACCATTTTATTCGTATTTACCGATTGCAAAAAAAAGTTTGTTATTAAGGCAAATTAAAATTCACATGTTCCAGCATTTCTGCCAAAAACACATTTTGATTAAAAAAAAACATTTTTTGATGAAAATAAATACGTTCAAATGCCTTCCCTCCATTTCTCTCTTCTCTCACCATCCCTCCCTCTCTTTCTTGCTCCTCATCAATACTCCTGATTGATTTTCCACAGGCACAGTGTGTGTGTGTGTGTGTGTGTGTGTGTGTGTGTGTGTGTGTGTGTGTGTGTGTGTGTGTGTGTGTGTGTGTGTGTGTGTGTGTGTGTGTGTGTGTGTGTGTGTGTGTTTATTATGTTTCTATGTTGTTGATGATGATTTCATGATAATTACTCTGTAGCAGATAATCTGTTTTCTTTTATTTCCCCTGAGGGATCACTGGTACACACACACACACACACACACACACACACACACACACACACACACACACACACACACACACACACACACACACACACACACACACACACACACACACACACACACACACACACACACACACACACACACACAACATCAACACTCTACTAGCATCACTACAGGTATACACACCAACAGCACTCTGTTAGCATCACTACAGGTATACACACCAACAACACTCTACTAGCAGCGCTACAGGTATACACACCATCAACACTCTGTTAGCATCACTACAGGTATACACACCATCAACACTCTACTAGCATCACTACAGGTATACACACCATCAACACTCTGTTAGCATCACTACAGGTATACACACCCACAACACTCTGTTAGCATCACTACAGGTATACACACCATCAACACTCTGTTAGCATCACTACAGGTATACACACCAACAACACTCTGTTAGCATCACTACAGGTATACACACCCACAACACTCTACTAGCATCACTACAGGTAAACACACCAACAACACTCTACTAGCATCACTACAGGTATACACACCAACAACACTCTACTAGCATCACTACAGGTAAACACACCAACAACACTCTACTAGCATCACTACAGGTATACACACCAACAACACTCTGTTAGCATCACTACAGGTATACACACCCACAACACTCTGTTAGCATCACTACAGGTATACACACCAACAACACTCTACTAGCATCACTACAGGTATACACACCAACAACACTCTGTTAGCATCACTACAGGTATACACACCAACAACACTCTACTAGCATCACTACAGGTATACACACCATCAACACTCTGTTAGCATCACTACAGGTATACACACCAACAACACTCTACTAGCATCACTACAGGTATACACACCATCAACACTCTGTTAGCATCACTACAGGTATACACACCAACAACACTCTACTAGCATCACTACAGGTATACACACCAACAACACTCTACTAGCATCACTACAGGTAAACACACCAACAACACTCTACTAGCATCACTACAGGTAAACACACCAACAACACTCTGCTAACATCACTACAGGTATACACACCCACAACACTCTGTTAGCATCACTACAGGTATACACACCAACAACACTCTGTTAGCATCACTACAGGTATACACACCAACAACACTCTGTTAGCATCACTACAGGTATACACACCAACAACACTCTACTAGCATCACTACAGGTATACACACCATCAACACTCTGTTAGCATCACTACAGGTATACACACCAACAACACTCTACTAGCATCACTACAGGTATACACACCAACAACACTCTACTAGCATCACTACAGGTATACACACCATCAACACTCTGTTAGCATCACTACAGGTATACACACCAACAACACTCTACTAGCATCACTACAGGTATACACACCATCAACACTCTGTTAGCATCACTACAGGTATACACACCAACAACACTCTACTAGCATCACTACAGGTATACACACCAACAACACTCTGTTAGCATCACTACAGGTATACACACCAACAACACTCTTTTAGCATCACTACAGGTATACACACCAACAACACTCTGTTAGCATCACTACAGGTATACACACCATCAACACTCTGTTAGCATCACTACAGGTATACACACCATCAACACTCTGTTAGCATCACTACAGGTATACACACCATCAACACTCTGTTAGCATCACTACAGGTATACACACCATCAACACTCTGTTAGCATCACTACAGGTATACACACCAACAACACTCTACTAGCATCACTACAGGTATACACACCATCAACACTCTGTTAGCATCACTACAGGTATACACACCAACAACACTCTGTTAGCATCACTACAGGTATACACACCATCAACACTCTGTTAGCATCACTACAGGTATACACACCAACAACACTCTACTAGCATCACTACAGGTATACACACCATCAACACTCTGTTAGCATCACTACAGGTATACACACCAACAGCACTCTACTAGCATCACTACAGGTATACACACCAACAACACTCTGTTAGCATCACTACAGGTATACACACCAACAACACTCTGTTAGCATCACTACAGGTATACACACCATCAACACTCTGTTAGCATCACTACAGGTATACACACCAACAACACTCTGTTAGCATCACTACAGGTATACACACCATCAACACTCTGTTAGCATCACTACAGGTATACACACCAACAACACTCTGTTAGCATCACTACAGGTATACACACCCACAACACTCTACTAGCATCACTACAGGTATACACACCAACAACACTCTACTAGCATCACTACAGGTATACACACCAACAACACTCTGTTAGCATCACTACAGGTATACACACCAACAGCACTCTGTTAGCATCACTACAGGTATACACACCATCAACACTCTGTTAGCATCACTACAGGTATACACACCCACAACACTCTACTAGCATCACTACAGGTAAACACACCAACAACACTCTGTTAGCATCACTACAGGTATACACACCCACAACACTCTGTTAGCATCACTACAGGTATACACACCAACAACACTCTACTAGCAGCGCTACAGGTATACACACCATCAACACTCTGTTAGCATCACTACAGGTATACACACCATCAACACTCTGTTAGCATCACTACAGGTATACACACCAACAACACTCTACTAGCATCACTACAGGTATACACACCAACAACACTCTACTAGCATCACTACAGGTATACACACTTCAATCTACTCTACAGTAAAGCCCCCATCCTGAGAGAGATGGAATCTCATTTCTCATATATTTACCCTCTGAAATTTCTCTGCTGTTGGATTGTAGGGAGAGGGAGAGAGAGAGAGAGAGAGGGAGAGAGAGAGGGGGGGAGAGAGAGAGAGAGGGAGAAGGAGAGAGAGAGAGGAGAGACAGAGAGACAGGAGAGACAAGAGAGACAGAGAGACAGAGTGTGTGTTTGTGTGTGAGAGAGAGCATGTTCATTTTGTGTGTGTTTTGAATTCATTTCTGTCAAGAGCGGGCACAAGATCCCCAAACAATATCAGTGTTGTCGGTGAGAGGAGAGAGAGACTTGATAACAGTTATTATCATCTCGAGGAAAACACACGCACACGCACATGCTAACACATGCACACACACACACACACACTCAGGCATACAGGCATGCACACACAGACACCAGGATTGTGGTCAATTCCAAACATTTAATTCCAATGCAAACTCCCTATGAATCCCATTTATTAAATTCAGAATTTGAAAGGAGTTCAATTCAGATTCAACTCATGTCGAACATGTCAAAACTACAATTCCTAATTCGATATTCTGCCACAACAACTCAGATAATTCAATTCCCTCTTTTGGACCACTTTCAACTCAACTACCTCAACTCAGATTCCAAATACCAATTTAACCCCTCAACGAACTAAGAAGAAAAATTCCAAATGTCCCCTGAATTCTGAAAACTTTCAGGAATTTAAACATGATCCTAAATATAACCATTCCAATTAGTGAATATCATGATTAACTTAAAGCTGTATGAACAGTATGAAATAATGGGAAATACTCTATTCCATTTAGCAGTGACAAATGTATTATTTGTATTTTATTTATTTAACAAAAAATTATAAAAAAGTAACACAATAAAATAACGAGGCTATATTTATTCAGTTATGAACCGATTCTTATTTACAATGACGGCCTACCAGGGAACAGTGGGTTAACTTCCTTGTTGAGGGGCAGAATAACATATCTTTACCTTGTCAGCTCGGGGATTTGATCCAACAACCTTTTGGTTAATGGCCCATGCTCTAACCACTAGGCTACCTGCCACACCCTATACTAGTGTATTATTCAATATTCCTTAATATCAAAAAAGTTTTTTCCCTTTGGCTCATAGTGGTAAACAATGCTCCATGCTCTAAAAACAATTGCAATAACCACCAAATCTTTTTTGGGGGGGGGAGATTGGGAAATACCTAAAACACATTTGCTAAACAATTGTATTCTAAATAAACCCTTTATGTAACATCAGGTGTGTCAATTGCTTAAATGCATAGTTCAAAACAAGATTCATGAGGGAAATGAGAGAATCGTGCAGAGCCTTGGTCTGTCTAAATAAAGCAAACAAGACTTTAAAAAAGGTAGAATTACTGCCACGCAAGCCTGAGCCCTACCCATGCCTGTGACATTCAGGCCCTAACCTACCCTACTCAGGCCTGTGACATTCAGGCCCTACCCTACCCTACCCAGGCCCGCTTGCTTCTGCCAAATTTAAGGCCCGGCCCTGTCCGAAACCAGAAATAACTTCCTTTGTTTGTAAAAATCATTACCTGCTCCTCTCGGCCTGTCACTCACTCCCCGCGCTCAGGCAGCTCGCTCTGCATGCGCTCTGCTCATGGCAGCTCTGAGTCTGTGAGTATCCATAGCAACAGCTCCGCTTGGGCTGCTCTGCTCAATGACGAGACATGAGAGTTAGCTGTTGTTAGCTGTTACATTTTTTACATTTTAGTCATTTAGCAGACGCTCTTATCCAGAGCGACTTACAGTAGAGTGCATACATTTTTATTACATTTTACATACTGAGACAAGGATATCCCTACCGGCCAAACCCTCCCTAACCCGGATGACGCTAACCCAATTGTGCGTCGCCCCACGGACCTCCCGGTTGCGGCCGGCTGCGACAGAGCCTGGGCGCGAACCCAGCCCAGCCTGGGCGCGAACCCAGAGACTCTGGTGGCGCAGCTAGCACTGCGATGCAGTGCCCTAGACCACTGCGCCACCCGGGAGATAGCTACTGTTTGCTACTTTTCATCACTCTAAACTCAGACAAAACTCTGTGAAATAATCTCTCCTGTTTTATATTTGATGAGGTTGAAACACTTCTGACACCATGTTATGATGTTAGTCAGATATGACTGTACTGTGCAGCAGAACACGAGCAAATGGCTCAGCTTAAAAATGCTGGTGATCAATCTAGTGATACCTGAGCCCTGACCGCACCCTAGTTATTGATGAGACAACAGGCCCTACCCATCCCTAGTTATTGATGAGACAACAGGCCATACCAATCCCTAGTTATTGATGAGACAACAGGCCCTATCCATCCCTAGTTATTGATGATACAACAGGCCCTATCCATCCATAGTTATTGATGAGACAACAGGCCCTACCCATCCCTAGTTATTGATGAGACAACAGGCCCTACCCATCCCTAGTTATTGATGAAACAACAGGCCCTATCCATCCCTAGTTATTGATGATACAACAGGCCCTATCCATCCATAGTTATTGATGATACAACAGGCCATACCCATCCCTAGTTATTGATGAGACAACAGGCCCTATCCATCCCTAGTTATTGATGAGACAACAGGCCATACCCATCCCTAGTTATTGATGAGACAACAGGCCATACCAATCCCTAGTTATTGATGAGACAACAGGCCCTATCCATCCCTAGTTATTGATGATACAACAGGCCCTATCTATCCATAGTTATTGATGAGACAACAGGCCCTACCCATCCCTAGTTATTGATGAGACAACAGGCCCTACCCATCCCTAGTTATTGATGAAACAACAGGCCCTATCCATCCCTAGTTATTGATGATACAACAGGCCCTATCCATCCATAGTTATTGATGATACAACAGGCCATACCCATCCCTAGTTATTGATGAGACAACAGGCCCTATCCATCCCTAGTTATTGATGAGACAACAGGCCATACCCATCCCTAGTTATTGATGAGACAACAGGCCATACCCATCCCTAGTTATTGATGAGACAACAGGCCCTATCCATCCCTAGTTATTGATGAGACAACAGGCCCTATCCATCCTAGTTATTGATGAGACAACAGGCCCTATCCATCCCTAGTTATTGATGAGACAACAGGCCATACCCATCCCTAGTTATTGATGAGACAACAGGCCCTATCCATCCTAGTTATTGATGAGACAACAGGCCCTATCCATCCCTAGTTATTGATGAGACAACAGGCCCTATCCATCCTAGTTATTGATGAGACAACAGGCCCTATCCATCCCTAGTTATTGATGAGACAACAGGCCGTACCCATCCATAGTTATTGATGAGACAACAGGCCCTATCCATCCTAGTTATTGATGAAACAACAGGCCCTATCCATCCTAGTTATTGATGAAACAACAGGCCCTATCCATCCTAGTTATTGATGAGACAACAGGCCATACCCATCCCTAGTTATTGATGAAACAACAGGCCCTACCCATCCCTAGTTATTGATGAGACAACAGGCCCTATCCATCCCTAGATATTGATGAGACAACAGGCCCTATCCATCCCTAGTTATTGATGAGACAACAGGCCCTACCCATCCCTAGTTATTGATGAGACAACAGGCCCTATCCATCCTAGTTATTGATGAGACAACAGGCCCTATCCATCCTAGTTATTGATGAGACAACAGGCCCTATCCATCCCTAGTTATTGATGAGACAACAGGCCCTACCCATCCCTAGTTATTGATGAAACAACAGGCCCTACCCATCCCTAGTTATTGATGAAACAACAGGCCCTATCCATCCTAGTTATTGATGAGACAACAGGCCCTACCCATCCTAGTTATTGATGAGACAACAGGCCCTACCCATCCCTAGTTATTGATGAGACAACAGGCCCTACCCATCTTAGTTATTGATGAGACAACAGGCCCTACCCATCCCTAGTTATTGATGAGACAACAGGCCCTACCCATCCCTAGTTATTGATGAGACAACAGGCCCTATCCATCCCTAGTTATTGATGAGACAACAGGCCCTACCCATCCCTAGTTATTGATGAGACAACAGGCCCTACCCATCCATAGTTATTGATGAGACAACAGGCCCTACCCATCCATAGTTATTGATGAGACAACAGGCCCTACCCATCCATAGTTATTGATGAGACAACAGGCCCTACCCATCCCTAGTTATTGATGAGACAACAGGCCCTACCCATCCCTAGTTATTGATGAAACAACAGGCCCTATCCATCCTAGTTATTGATGAGACAACAGGCCATACCAATCCCTAGTTATTGATGAGACAACAGGCCCTATCCATCCCTAGTTATTGATGATACAACAGGCCCTATCCATCCATAGTTATTGATGAGACAACAGGCCCTACCCATCCCTAGTTATTGATGAGACAACAGGCCCTACCCATCCCTAGTTATTGATGAAACAACAGGCCCTATCCATCCCTAGTTATTGATGATACAACAGGCCCTATCCATCCATAGTTATTGATGATACAACAGGCCATACCCATCCCTAGTTATTGATGAGACAACAGGCCCTATCCATCCCTAGTTATTGATGAGACAACAGGCCATACCCATCCCTAGTTATTGATGAGACAACAGGCCATACCAATCCCTAGTTATTGATGAGACAACAGGCCCTATCCATCCCTAGTTATTGATGATACAACAGGCCCTATCCATCCATAGTTATTGATGAGACAACAGGCCCTACCCATCCCTAGTTATTGATGAGACAACAGGCCCTACCCATCCCTAGTTATTGATGAAACAACAGGCCCTATCCATCCCTAGTTATTGATGATACAACAGGCCCTATCCATCCATAGTTATTGATGATACAACAGGCCATACCCATCCCTAGTTATTGATGAGACAACAGGCCCTATCCATCCCTAGTTATTGATGAGACAACAGGCCATACCCATCCCTAGTTATTGATGAGACAACAGGCCATACCCATCCCTAGTTATTGATGAGACAACAGGCCCTATCCATCCCTAGTTATTGATGAGACAACAGGCCCTATCCATCCTAGTTATTGATGAGACAACAGGCCCTATCCATCCCTAGTTATTGATGAGACAACAGGCCATACCCATCCCTAGTTATTGATGAGACAACAGGCCCTATCCATCCTAGTTATTGATGAGACAACAGGCCCTATCCATCCCTAGTTATTGATGAGACAACAGGCCCTATCCATCCTAGTTATTGATGAGACAACAGGCCCTATCCATCCCTAGTTATTGATGAGACAACAGGCCGTACCCATCCATAGTTATTGATGAGACAACAGGCCCTATCCATCCTAGTTATTGATGAAACAACAGGCCCTATCCATCCTAGTTATTGATGAAAGAACAGGCCCTATCCATCCTAGTTATTGATGAGACAACAGGCCATACCCATCCCTAGTTATTGATGAAACAACAGGCCCTACCCATCCCTAGTTATTGATGAGACAACAGGCCCTATCCATCCCTAGATATTGATGAGACAACAGGCCCTATCCATCCCTAGTTATTGATGAGACAACAGGCCCTACCCATCCCTAGTTATTGATGAGACAACAGGCCCTATCCATCCTAGTTATTGATGAGACAACAGGCCCTATCCATCCTAGTTATTGATGAGACAACAGGCCCTATCCATCCCTAGTTATTGATGAGACAACAGGCCCTACCCATCCCTAGTTATTGATGAAACAACAGGCCCTACCCATCCCTAGTTATTGATGAAACAACAGGCCCTATCCATCCTAGTTATTGATGAGACAACAGGCCCTACCCATCCTAGTTATTGATGAGACAACAGGCCCTACCCATCCCTAGTTATTGATGAGACAACAGGCCCTACCCATCTTAGTTATTGATGAGACAACAGGCCCTACCCATCCCTAGTTATTGATGAGACAACAGGCCCTACCCATCCCTAGTTATTGATGAGACAACAGGCCCTATCCATCCCTAGTTATTGATGAGACAACAGGCCCTACCCATCCCTAGTTATTGATGAGACAACAGGCCCTACCCATCCATAGTTATTGATGAGACAACAGGCCCTACCCATCCATAGTTATTGATGAGACAACAGGCCCTACCCATCCATAGTTATTGATGAGACAACAGGCCCTACCCATCCCTAGTTATTGATGAGACAACAGGCCCTACCCATCCCTAGTTATTGATGAAACAACAGGCCCTATCCATCCTAGTTATTGATGAGACAACAGGCCCTATCCATCCCTAGTTATTGATGAGACAACAGGCCCTGCCCATCCTAGTTATTGGTGAAACAACAGGCCCTATCCATCCTAGTTATTGATGAGACAACAGGCCCTATCCATCCCTAGTTATTGATGAGACAACAGGCCCTATCCATCCCTAGTTATTGATGAGACAACAGGCCCTACCCATCCCTAGTTATTGATGAAACAACAGGCCCTATCCATCCTAGTTATTGATGAGACAACAGGCCCTATCCATCCTAGTTATTGATGAAACAACAGGCCCTATCCATCCTAGTTATTGATGAAACAACAGGCCCTATCCATCCTAGTTATTGATGAGACAACAGGCCATACCCATCCCTAGTTATTGATGAGACAACAGGCCCTACCCATCCCTAGTTATTGATGAGACAACAGGCCCTATCCATCCTAGTTATTGATGAGACAACAGGCCCTATCCATCCTAGTTATTGATGAGACAACAGGCCCTATCCATCCCTAGTTATTGATGAGACAACAGGCCCTACCCATCCCTAGTTATTGATGAAACAACAGGCCCTACCCATCCCTAGTTATTGATGAAACAACAGGCCCTATCCATCCTAGTTATTGATGAGACAACAGGCCCTACCCATCCTAGTTATTGATGAGACAACAGGCCCTACCCATCCCTAGTTATTGATGAGACAACAGGCCCTACCCATCTTAGTTATTGATGAGACAACAGGCCCTACCCATCCCTAGTTATTGATGAGACAACAGGCCCTACCCATCCCTAGTTATTGATGAGACAACAGGCCCTATCCATCCCTAGTTATTGATGAGACAACAGGCCCTACCCATCCCTAGTTATTGATGAGACAACAGGCCCTACCCATCCATAGTTATTGATGAGACAACAGGCCCTACCCATCCATAGTTATTGATGAGACAACAGGCCCTACCCATCCATAGTTATTGATGAGACAACAGGCCCTACCCATCCCTAGTTATTGATGAGACAACAGGCCCTACCCATCCCTAGTTATTGATGAAACAACAGGCCCTATCCATCCTAGTTATTGATGAGACAACAGGCCCTATCCATCCCTAGTTATTGATGAGACAACAGGCCCTGCCCATCCTAGTTATTGGTGAAACAACAGGCCATATCCATCCTAGTTATTGATGAGACAACAGGCCCTATCCATCCCTAGTTATTGATGAGACAACAGGCCCTATCCATCCCTAGTTATTGATGAGACAACAGGCCCTACCCATCCCTAGTTATTGATGAAACAACAGGCCCTATCCATCCTAGTTATTGATGAGACAACAGGCCCTATCCATCCTAGTTATTGATGAAACAACAGGCCCTATCCATCCTAGTTATTGATGAAACAACAGGCCCTATCCATCCTAGTTATTGATGAGACAACAGGCCATACCCATCCCTAGTTATTGATGAGACAACAGGCCATACCCATCCCTAGTTATTGATGAGACAACAGGCCATACCCATCCCTAGTTATTGATGAGACAACAGGCCATACCCATCCCTAGTTATTGATGAGACAACAGGCCCTATCCATCCCTAGTTATTGATGAGACAACAGGCCATACCCATCCCTAGTTATTGATGAGACAACAGGCCCTATCCATCCTAGTTATTGATGAGACAACAGGCCCTATCCATCCTAGTTATTGATGAGACAACAGGCCCTATCCATCCCTAGTTATTGATGAGACAACAGGCCCTACCCATCCCTAGTTATTGATGAAACAACAGGCCCTACCCATCCCTAGTTATTGATGAAACAACAGGCCCTATCCATCCTAGTTATTGATGAGACAACAGGCCCTACCCATCCTAGTTATTGATGAGACAACAGGCCCTACCCATCCCTAGTTATTGATGAGACAACAGGCCCTACCCATCTTAGTTATTGATGAGACAACAGGCCCTACCCATCCCTAGTTATTGATGAGACAACAGGCCCTACCCATCCCTAGTTATTGATGAGACAACAGGCCCTATCCATCCCTAGTTATTGATGAGACAACAGGCCCTACCCATCCCTAGTTATTGATGAGACAACAGGCCCTACCCATCCATAGTTATTGATGAGACAACAGGCCCTACCCATCCATAGTTATTGATGAGACAACAGGCCCTACCCATCCATAGTTATTGATGAGACAACAGGCCCTACCCATCCCTAGTTATTGATGAGACAACAGGCCCTACCCATCCCTAGTTATTGATGAAACAACAGGCCCTATCCATCCTAGTTATTGATGAGACAACAGGCCCTATCCATCCCTAGTTATTGATGAGACAACAGGCCCTGCCCATCCTAGTTATTGGTGAAACAACAGGCCATATCCATCCTAGTTATTGATGAGACAACAGGCCCTATCCATCCCTAGTTATTGATGAGACAACAGGCCCTATCCATCCCTAGTTATTGATGAGACAACAGGCCCTACCCATCCCTAGTTATTGATGAAACAACAGGCCCTATCCATCCTAGTTATTGATGAGACAACAGGCCCTATCCATCCTAGTTATTGATGAAACAACAGGCCCTATCCATCCTAGTTATTGATGAAACAACAGGCCCTATCCATCCTAGTTATTGATGAGACAACAGGCCATACCCATCCCTAGTTATTGATGAGACAACAGGCCATACCCATCCCTAGTTATTGATGAGACAACAGGCCATACCCATCCCTAGTTATTGATGAAACAACAGGCCATACCCATCCCTAGTTATTGATGAGACAACAGGCCATACCCATCCCTAGTTATTGATGAGACAACAGGCCCTATCCATCCCTAGTTATTGATGAGACAACAGGCCATACCCATCCCTAGTTATTGATGAGACAACAGGCCATACCCATCCCTAGTTATTGATGAGACAACAGGCCCTACCCATCCCTAGTTATTGATGAGACAACAGGCCCTACCCATCCTAGTTATTGATGAAACAACAGGCCCTACCCATCCCTAGTTATTGATGAAACAACAGGCCCTATCAATCCTAGTTATTGATGAGACAACAGGCCATACCCATCCTAGTTATTGATGAAACAACAGGCCCTACCCATCCCTAGTTATTGATGAAACAACAGGCCCTATCCATCCTAGTTATTGATGAAACAACAGGCCCTACCCATCCCTAGTTATTGATGAGACAACAGGCCCTATCCATCCTAGTTATTGATGAAACAACAGGCCCTATCCATCCCTAACCCGATGTATAATGTCGGGGTTCGTCGGGCTCAGGTCCGGCAGCAGAGATCTAAGTGGAATTCCACTCCATGAAATTAATGAAAGGTTTATTCATTCAGGAGTTAAAATAACACTCAGTGTTGTCCGAGTGTTGGTGTTAAACATCCCAAACAGTCAATCTGATTCCCATATAAAATAACCTTTTACTAGTTACTAAAACGTCACCCATAATATTTTCTCCAGATAAAAATGCTAAACATTTGAGAAAATTATATTTTTTCTATCATGTCAGACTACCAGGAAATCTGTAAAGACAGACTGAGTGGACGGGGAACACGCCTCGCCTGGCGGTTCTTTGAATATTATATATATTCAATTATATATATATATAATTCAATATTATATTATATTCTTTGATATCACACAACATGGACGCAGTGAACAGTATTGCAGTGAAATTACCTCAAGCATATGTGTTGATGCACAAAGCAACTCAAACAACATTGAAATTGCATGCAACATCCAATCCTGTCATACACCACAATATGGTTTCACAAATGAGTTGTTAATCCAACTGTTTGGTTATTGTAACAGCATGAATAAAGATAAAATGCTGGCTGTATAATTTAGCTAGCTAGCCCAAACCTCTAATTATATTTGCTGACACACTGCAGTCCCATTTAGTTACCAGTAGACTAGCTACCTAGCTACGTAAACCACGCCCCTCTGTGATGTTCTGTTACAAGGCGGTACTTATTTAAATTAGGTAAGAGAATAAGACGTTACCATTGGTGTATGAAACAAACAAAAAAAGCCCTTAATAATCCCACCTCCATCCCTCCTCCTGATTCGATGGTGTTTGACATGGGGGAGGGGACCAGTCATTTTACGACCAATCTTTATCAATGTAGAAGAAACAGTCATTTTTCATACTTTGGTTGTCCTACTTGGTTTTGGTTTCATCCAAATGATTTTGACTGTTTGGGACCTTTAATAACTTTACCTTTAATAGCTTTACCTTTAATAACTTGAGTGTGATTGTGTCCTTTTTATTCTGTGTAGAGTAAAACAACGCACACACAATCCAAAACACGCCCATCATCATAATTCCCAGCATGCTTTATTGCAGGTAGATTTTTTGGAATTGTTTGTTTCAATATCTGTGTTTTTGCACATTGATTGATTGATTGTTAAATATCTATGCATAGCATAAGAACAAACCAACCCCCCCCCCCCCCCCCCCCCCCCCCAAAAAATAATCTGTTTGTAGATGGATTTATTACAGCCATTACTGAGTTTAGATGGTGTCCCCTTTGTCCAGGACCTTGGCAGTCATGCTAAATGCAGGTTGCGAGTGATTCAAACTTCCAATAGTTGGATATCACTTTACAAGCCACAATAATGAAATGGATTGCTTGATTTGGCCTGCAAACCAGGAGTTTCAGGGTAGAACTAGGCTGTTGAGGTAAAAGCCTTATGATAATTTAATGTATTGTCATAAAGGGTTAAATTACAAGGATAATATATTCACGTATCCGCTCACTTGGTGATGGCTACAGGATTGATAATAGAATGCAACAACCATGTCTTTGTCACTAGCAAACACAGTCATCGGTGGTAATTCCTTTATCCAATAAAGGCACTCGGGGATATTTGCAAATATTTGCTCACCTTAGCATATATCCCAGTGTGCCTTTAGAGTGAAAGTTAGAATTACCACCCATGACTGTGTGTACTACTGACAGAGACTTAGTCATCGCATTCACTTGCACGTTTAGCCTCTATGAATTGCTACAAATACCACAATGTTCACATTTCATTGCCTGTTTACTTCCTATCACAGCAACATGATGTCTTTGACCTGCTCACCTCTGCCATTTTGTCAAATTATGATGACCTTCAGGGTGGGTTCTAATTCCCACTGAAATCCAAAATGGTGTCTTTGTAATATTTTGACTCGTTCATCACCCACCGTTTGCATTCAGACTGATAGCCAGATAGGGAGCATGAAGTTGACAAGACAACCTAGATCATATGAACAGACTCCACCATCTAAATAATGACTGTAATAAATCCAACCACTAACAGATTAGAGTAGATTTACAAAAAATATGATGTGTTGCATAATATAAATAACAATCGATGTACAACCAAAAACACTGAAATGGAAACAAAGAATTTAAAAAAAAATGTACCTGCAAAAACAGCATGCTGGGAAATATGTTAATCAGCTCTGACACCACTTTAAATATTTTCCAAGGATAAAAATAAGCAATCCACCCTTCAATAAAAAGCTTATGCATGAATGACAAAAAATAATAATTAATGAATAGAATTAAATCTTCTTATTGACCACTAATGGTCAAATACCGAGAGGGCACGTGACCAGACGCCCCTCCCCATTGATGAGGTCATTCTCACTCAAATATGACATTAGCATAACTCATTACAAAAATGGACAGACAGAAATGCATGAAATTCACTTTAAAACTTCAATTTTTTTTCTCTCTGCCCCATTGCAAAATTTGTAGAATTGCATAAAATGTGTTAGAAAACTAACGTTTTCTCTCCACCCCATAGCACAAAAATGTTTTGCCGCGAGGTGGGGGCACCCCCAAATAAATCTCGCTTAGTGCCCCCAAAAGGTTAGAGACTGAACCTGTGTGACTCAGCTCTTTGCTATTGAACTGAGAGGCCAGCGAGATGAAGGGTTGGATAACTATCTATCTTTATGGAGAGACTAAAAAGAGGAGAGGAAAAACAGTGAATGTGATCCTTGTGTGTCTGACTCTGAGGATTCCAGATATGATGTCTGGAGGACTGTGGGGGAACCAACAAGATCTCATAGATTCCCTTTTAGAAATTCAACATATTATGGATGATCTATTTTTGACGCGTTAATTCTGAGTGGTTACAGGGTTCATTCAGAAACACCTCCAAGGGTTCAGGTTAAGTCTATGGTTTGGGGAAGGCTTAAAACAAGATCATTAAAAATGACGGGCTATTGCCATCAAGTATCATCAAGTATTATAAAGTATTATCAAGTATGATCAAGTATTATCAAATAGATTCAAGTATCATACAGTATCATCAAGGATTAGCAAGTATCATCAAGTATTATCAAGTAACATCAAGTATTATCAAGTAACATCAAGTATTATCAAGTATCATCAAGTATCATCAGGTATCAGCGAGTAGCATCAAGTAGGATGAAGTAGCATCGAGTAGATTCAAGTATTAGAAAGTATCATAAAATATCATCAAGTATTAGAAAGTATTGTCAAGTATCATCAAGTATTATCAAGTATCATCAAGTATTAGTAAGTATTATCAAGTATCATCAAGTATTAGTAAGTATTATCAAGTATCATCAAGTATTATCAAGTATTATCAAGTATCATCAAGTAACATCAAGTATCATCAAGTATCATCAAGTACTCTCGTTGGTTGCTAGAGTATTGTGCTGGTGCAGTGGTTTAAGCAGCACGCTCCGACCACCAGTTGGCGCTCAGTGCTGGACAATCATTATTATTATTATTTGTGAGTGCAGAGGAAGACATATATGAATGTTCTCAGAACCTTTTCAAACGTCCAGAAATAGTCTCTCTCTCTTTCACTCTGTCAGACCATCTCTCTATTGTAAATAACCCTTCTCTCTCTCTCTTTCACTCTGTCAGACCTCGTCTCTCCCTCTATTCTAAATAACCCTTCTCTCTCTCTCTTTCACTCTGTCAGACCTCGTCTCTCCCTCTATTCTAAATAACCCTTCTCTCTCTCTCTTTCACTCTGTCAGACCTCGTCTCTCCCTCTCAGACCATCTCTCTATTGTAAATAACCCTTCTCTCTCTCTCTTTCACTCTGTCAGACCTCGTCTCTCCCTCTATTCTAAATGACCCTTCTCTCTCTCTCTTTCACTCTGTCAGACCATCTCTCTATTGTAAATAACCCTTCTCTCTCTCTCTTTCACTCTCTCAGACCTCGTCTCTCCCTATTCTAAATAACCCTTCTCTCTCTCTCTTTCACTCTTTCAGACCTGTCTCTCCCTCTATTCTAAAATAACCCTTCTCTCTCTCTCTTTCACTCTGTCAGACCTCGTCTCTCCCTCTATTCTAAATAACCCTTCTCTCTCTCTCTTTCACTCTGTCAGACCATCTCTCTATTGTAAATAACCCTTCTCTCTCTCTCTCTTTCACTCTCTCAGACCATCTCTCTATTGTAAATAACCCTTCTCTCTCTCTCTTTCAGTCTCTCAGACCTCGTCTCTCCCTCTATTGTAAATAACCCTTCTCTCTCTCTCTTTCACTCTCTCAGACCATCTCTCTATTGTAAATGACCCTTCTCTCTCTCTCGTTCACTCTGTCAGACCTCGTCTCTCCCTCTATTGTAAATAACCCTTCTCTCTCTCTCTGTCTCTCTTTCACTCTCTCAGACCTTGTCTCTCCCTCTCAGACCATCTCTCTATTGTAAATAACCCTCCTCTCTCTCTCTTTCACTCTCTCAGACCATCTCTCTACAGTAAATGACCGTTCTCTCTCTCACCCTTCCTGAAGCTCTTTGTGTGAGTGCGTGACTGCGGTGTCTACATGGGAGTAGTGACCTCACCTTTCATTGACCCCTGTCGACCTTCCGTTCACCAATCACTTCTACAGCATCAACACATACACACACACACAGCCTTTATAATGTATGCACTGCGAGGTGAAGGAGTGTGTGTGTGTGTGTGTCATAACTAGCTCTTAACTGACACACACACACACACCCTGTGATGACTCCTGTGCTGTCTCAGGTATAATGATGGACACTGATGGGATAAGAAGCTCAGAAACCTTGCTGTGATTTAATAAGGCTTGTCAGAGAGATGGGATAAAATGCAGTATAAGTCTTTTCATTCTACATGTACGTCTTCTGCATATATATTGCCCAATAAGAGCCAGTACATTTAAGGCAACGGTTTTATAAAAAACAATATACTTTTTTTTTTTTTTTTTTACCGAGGCAACTTGGGGATTCAAACCAGCGACATTTTGGTTAATGGCCCAATGCTCTTAACCACTAGGCTACCTAAAAACCCATTACCCATTAGCCATTAGCCATGCTCATCTGAGGTGATCAATAATATAGCTGAAAGAGTTGTCTTGAAAGGGCTTGATTGATTTTAACACAACTTTTTATATTTTTTTGCTGTTGATTTCTAAATATTTAACTTTTTCATGTTCAAATGC
>NC_052332.1:42183057-42236892 GCF_016432855.1 Salvelinus namaycush
GGGATGGGGTGTATAGACAGTATAGACAGTAGTTAAATAGGATGGTGTGTATAGGACAGTAGTTAAATAGGATGGGTGTAGACAGTAGTTATATAGGATGGTGTGTATAGACAGTATAGACAGTAGTTATATAGGATGATGTGTATAGACAGTATAGACAGTAGTTATATAGGATGGTGTTTATAGACAGTATAGACAGTAGTTATATAGGATGGTGTGTATAGACAGTAGTTATATAGGATGGTGTGTATAGACAGTAGTTATATAGAATGGTGTGTATAGACAGTAGTTATATAGGAGGTGTGTATAGACAGTAGTTATATAGGATGGTGTGTATAGACAGTAGTTATATAGGATGGGGTGTATAGACAGTATAGACAGTAGTTAAATAGGATGGTGTGTATAGACAGTAGTAATATAGGATGGTGTGTATAGACAGTAGTTATATAGGATGGTGTGTATAGACAGTAGTTATATAGGATGGTGTGTATAGACAGTATTATCTAGGATGGTGTGTATATAGGATGGTGTGTATAGTCAGTAGTTATATAGAATGGTGTGTATAGACAGTAGTTATATAGGATGGTGTGTATAGACAGTAGTTATATAGGATGGTGTGTATGGACAGTAGTTATATAGGATGGTGTGTATAGACAGTATAGACAGTAGTTATATAGGATGGTGTGTATGGACAGTAGTTATATAGGATGGTGTGTATAGACAGTATAGACAGTAGTTATATAGGATGGTGTGTATAGACAGTAGTTATATAGGATGGTGTGTATAGACAGTATAGACAGTAGTTGTATAGGATGGTGTGTATAGACAGTAGTTATATAGGATGATGTGTATAGACAGTATAGACAGTAGTTATATAGGATGGTGTGTACAGACAGTAGTTATATAGGATGGTGTGTATAGACAGTAGTTATATAGGATGGGGTGTATAGACAGTATAGACAGTAGTTAAATAGGATGGTGTGTATAGACAGTAGTTAAATAGGATGGTGTGTAGACAGTAGTTATATAGGATGGTGTGTATAGACAGTATAGACAGTAGTTATATAGGATGATGTGTATAGACAGTATAGACAGTAGTTATATAGGATGGTGTTTATAGACAGTATAGACAGTAGTTATATAGGATGGTGTGTATAGACAGTAGTTATATAGGATGGTGTGTATAGACAGTAGTTATATAGAATGGTGTGTATAGACAGTAGTTATATAGGATGGTGTGTATAGACAGTAGTTATATAGGATGGTGTGTATAGACAGTAGTTATATAGGATGGGTGTATAGACAGTATAGACAGTAGTTAAATAGGATGGTGTGTATAGACAGTAGTTAAATAGGATGGTGTGTAGACAGTAGTTATATAGGATGGTGTGTATAGACAGTAGTTATATAGGATGGTGTGTATAGTCAGTAGTTATATAGGATGGTGTGTATAGACAGTAGTTATATAGGATGGTGTGTATAGTCAGTAGTTATATAGGATGGTGTGTATAGACAGTAGTTATATAGGATGATGTGTATAGACAGTATAGACAGTAGTTATATAGGATGGTGTGTATAGACAGTAGTTATATAGGATGGTGTTTATAGACAGTATAGACAGTAGTTATATAGGATGGTGTGTATAGACAGTAGTTATATAGGATGGTGTTTATAGACAGTATAGACAGTAGTTATATAGGATGGTGTGTATAGACAGTAGTTATATAGGATGGTGTGTATAGACAGTAGTTATATAGGATGGTGTGTATAGACAGTAGTTATATAGGATGGTGTGTATAGACAGTATAGACAGTAGTTATATAGGATGGTGTTTATAGACAGTATAGACAGTAGTTATATAGGATGGTGTGTATAGACAGTAGTTATATAGGATGGTGTGTATAGACAGTAGTTATATAGGATGGTGTGAATAGACAGTATAGACAGTAGTTATATAGGATGGTGTGTATAGACAGTAGTTATATAGGATGGTGTGAATAGACAGTATAGACAGTAGTTATATAGGATGGTGTGTATAGACAGTATAGACAGTAGTTATATAGGATGGTGTTTATAGACAGTATAGACAGTAGTTATATAGGATGGTGTGTATAGACAGTAGTTATATAGGATGGTGTGTATAGACAGTAGTTATATAGGATGGTGTGTATAGACAGTAGTTATATAGGATGGTGTTTATAGACAGTATAGACAGTAGTTATATAGGATGGTGTGTATAGACAGTAGTTATATAGGATGGTGTGTATAGACAGTAGTTATATAGGATGGTGTGTATAGACAGTAGTTATATAGGATGGTGTGTACAGACAGTAGTTATATAGGATGGGGTGTATAGACAGTAGTTATATAGGATGGTGTGTATAGACAGTATAGACAGTAGTTAAATAGGATGGTGTGTATAGACAGTAGTTAAATAGGATGGTGTGTAGACAGTAGTTATATAGGATGGTGTGTATAGACAGTATAGACAGTAGTTATACAGGATGGTGTGTATAGACAGTAGTTATATAGGATGGTCTGTATAGACAGTAGTTATATAGGATGGTGTGTATAGACAGTAGTTATATAGGATGGTGTGTATAGACAGTAGTTATATAGGATGGTGTGTATAGACAGTATAGACAGTAGTTATATAGGATGGTGTGTATAGACAGTAGTTATATAGGATGGTGTGTATAGACAGTAGTTATATAGGATGGTGTGAATAGACAGTATAGACAGTAGTTATATAGGATGGTGTGTATAGACAGTAGTTATATAGGATGGTGTGAATAGACAGTATAGACAGTAGTTATATAGGATGGTGTGTATAGACAGTAGTTATATAGGATGGTGTGTATAGACAGTAGTTATATAGGATGGTGTGTGTAGACAGTAGTTATATAGGATGGTGTGTATAGACAGTATAGACAGTAGTTATATAGGATGGTGTTTATAGACAGTATAGACAGTAGTTATATAGGATGGTGTGTATAGACAGTAGTTATATAGGATGGTGTGTATAGACAGTAGTTATATAGGATGGTGTGAATAGACAGTATAGACAGTAGTTATATAGGATGGTGTGTATAGACAGTAGTTATATAGGATGGTGTGAATAGACAGTATAGACAGTAGTTATATAGGATGGTGTGTATAGACAGTATAGACAGTTGTTATATAGGATGGTGTTTATAGACAGTATAGACAGTAGTTATATAGGATGGTGTGTATAGACAGTAGTTATATAGGATGGTGTGTATAGACAGTAGTTATATAGGATGGTGTGTATAGACAGTAGTTATATAGGATGGTGTTTACAGACAGTATAGACAGTAGTTATATAGGATGGTGTGTATAGACAGTAGTTATATAGGATGGTGTGTATAGACAGTAGTTATATAGGATGGTGTGTACAGACAGTAGTTATATAGGATGGGGTGTATAGACAGTAGTTATATAGGATGGTGTGTATAGACAGTATAGACAGTAGTTAAATAGGATGGTGTGTATAGACAGTAGTTAAATAGGATGGTGTGTAGACAGTAGTTATATAGGATGGTGTGTATAGACAGTATAGACAGTAGTTATACAGGATGGTGTGTATAGACAGTAGTTATATAGGATGGTGTGTATAGACAGTAGTTATATAGGATGGTGTGTATAGACAGTAGTTATATAGGATGGTGTGTATAGACAGTAGTTATATAGGATGGTGTGTATAGTCAGTAGTTATATAGAATGGTGTGTATAGACAGTAGTTATATAGGATGGTGTGTATAGACAGTAGTTATATAGGATGGTGTGTATAGACAGTAGTTATATAGGATGGTGTGTATAGACAGTAGTTATATAGGATGGTGTGTATAGACAGTAGTTATATAGGATGGTGTGTATAGACAGTAGTTATATAGGATGGTGTGAATAGACAGTATAGACAGTAGTTATATAGGATGGTGTGTATAGACAGTATAGACAGTAGTTATATAGGATGGTGTGTATAGACAGTAGTTATATAGGATGGTGTGTATAGACAGTAGTTATATAGGATGGTGTGAATAGACAGTATAGACAGTAGTTATATAGGATGGTGTGTATAGACAGTAGTTATATAGGATGGTGTGAATAGACAGTATAGACAGTAGTTATATAGGATGGTGTGTATAGACAGTAGTTATATAGGATGGTGTGTATAGACAGTAGTTATATAGGATGGTGTGTATAGACAGTAGTTATATAGGATGGTGTGTATAGACAGTATAGACAGTAGTTATATAGGATGGTGTTTATAGACAGTATAGACAGTAGTTATATAGGATGGTGTGTATAGACAGTAGTTATATAGGATGGTGTGTATAGACAGTAGTTATATAGGATGGTGTGAATAGACAGTATAGACAGTAGTTATATAGGATGGTGTGTATAGACAGTAGTTATATAGGATGGTGTGAATAGACAGTATAGACAGTAGTTATATAGGATGGTGTGTATAGACAGTAGTTATATAGGATGGTGTGAATAGACAGTATAGACAGTAGTTATATAGGATGGTGTGTATAGACAGTAGTTATATAGGATGGTGTGTATAGACAGTAGTTATATAGGATGGTGTGTATAGACAGTAGTTATATAGGATGGTGTGTATAGACAGTATAGACAGTAGTTATATAGGATGGTGTTTATAGACAGTATAGACAGTAGTTATATAGGATGGTGTGTATAGACAGTAGTTATATAGGATGGTGTGTATAGACAGTAGTTATATAGGATGGTGTGAATAGACAGTATAGACAGTAGTTATATAGGATGGTGTGTATAGACAGTAGTTATATAGGATGGTGTGAATAGACAGTATAGACAGTAGTTATATAGGATGGTGTGTATAGACAGTATAGACAGTAGTTATATAGGATGGTGTTTATAGACAGTATAGACAGTAGTTATATAGGATGGTGTGTATAGACAGTAGTTATATAGGATGGTGTGTATAGACAGTAGTTATATAGGATGGTGTTTATAGACAGTATAGACAGTAGTTATATAGGATGGTGTGTATAGACAGTAGTTATATAGGATGGTGTGTATAGACAGTAGTTATATAGGATGGTGTGTATAGACAGTAGTTATATAGGATGGTGTGTACAGACAGTAGTTATATAGGATGGGGTGTATAGACAGTAGTTATATAGGATGGTGTGTATAGACAGTATAGACAGTAGTTAAATAGGATGGTGTGTATAGACAGTAGTTAAATAGGATGGTGTGTAGACAGTAGTTATATAGGATGGTGTGTATAGACAGTATAGACAGTAGTTATACAGGATGGTGTGTATAGACAGTAGTTATATAGGATGGTGTGTATAGACAGTAGTTATATAGGATGGTGTGTATAGACAGTAGTTATATAGGATGGTGTGTATAGACAGTAGTTATATAGGATGGTGTGTATAGTCAGTAGTTATATAGAATGGTGTGTATAGACAGTAGTTATATAGGATGGTGTGTATAGACAGTAGTTATATAGGATGGTGTGTATGGACAGTAGTTATATAGGATGGTGTGTATAGACAGTATAGACAGTAGTTATATAGGATGGTGTGTATAGACAGTAGTTATATAGGATGGTGTGTATAGACAGTATAGACAGTAGTTATATAGGATGGTGTGTATAGACAGTAGTTATATAGGATGGTGTGTATAGACAGTATAGACAGTAGTTGTATAGGATGGTGTGTATAGACAGTAGTTATATAGGATGATGTGTATAGACAGTATAGACAGTAGTTATATAGGATTGTGTGTACAGACAGTAGTTATATAGGATGGTGTGTATAGACAGTAGTTATATAGGATGGGGTGTATAGACAGTATAGACAGTAGTTAAATAGGATGGTGTGTATAGACAGTAGTTAAATAGGATGGTGTGTAGACAGTAGTTATATAGGATGGTGTGTATAGACAGTATAGACAGTAGTTATATAGGATGATGTGTATAGACAGTATAGACAGTAGTTATATAGGATGGTGTTTATAGACAGTATAGACAGTAGTTATATAGGATGGTGTGTATAGACAGTAGTTATATAGGATGGTGTGTATAGACAGTAGTTATATAGAATGGTGTGTATAGACAGTAGTTATATAGGATGGTGTGTATAGACAGTAGTTATATAGGATGGTGTGTATAGACAGTAGTTATATAGGATGGGGTGTATAGACAGTATAGACAGTAGTTAAATAGGATGGTGTGTATAGACAGTAGTTAAATAGGATGGTGTGTAGACAGTAGTTATATAGGATGGTGTGTATAGACAGTAGTTATATAGGATGGTGTGTATAGTCAGTAGTTATATAGGATGGTGTGTATAGACAGTAGTTATATAGGATGGTGTGTATAGTCAGTAGTTATATAGGATGGTGTGTATAGACAGTAGTTATATAGGATGATGTGTATAGACAGTATAGACAGTAGTTATATAGGATGGTGTGTATAGACAGTAGTTATATAGGATGGTGTTTATAGACAGTATAGACAGTAGTTATACAGGATGGTGTGTATAGACAGTAGTTATATAGGATGGTGTGTATAGACAGTATAGACAGTAGTTATATAGGATGGTGTGTATAGACAGTAGTTATATAGGATGGTGTGTATAGACAGTAGTTATATAGGATGGTGTGTATAGACAGTAGTTATATAGGATGGTGTGTATAGTCAGTAGTTATATAGAATGGTGTGTATAGACAGTAGTTATATAGGATGGTGTGTATAGACAGTAGTTATATAGGATGGTGTGTATGGACAGTAGTTATATAGGATGGTGTGTATAGACAGTATAGACAGTAGTTATATAGGATGGTGTGTATAGACAGTAGTTATATAGGATGGTGTGTATAGACAGTAGATGTATAGGATGGTATGTATAGACAGTAGTTATATAGGATGATGTGTATAGACAGTATAGACAGTAGTTATATAGGATGGTGTGTACAGACAGTAGTTATATAGGATGGTGTGTATAGACAGTAGTTATATAGGATGGGGTGTATAGACAGTAGATCAATAGAAAAGGTGTTTACAAATGAAATTAAATGAAATGTTATTGGCCACATACACATGGTTAGCAGATGTTAGCGCGAGTGTAGTGAAATGCTTGTGATTCTACTTCCCGACAGTGCAGTTATATCTAACAAGTAATCTAACAAATTCACAACATCTACCTTTATACACACAAAGGTAAAGGGTTGAATAAGAACATGTACATATAAATATATGGATGAGTGATGTCCGTGCGGCATAGGCAAGGCGCAGTAGATGGTATGGAGCAGTTCTCAGGTTAGCCAGGACTAGAATACAGTATTATACATATGAGGTGGACAGCAGTAGTTATATAGGATGAACCATGACTAGAATACAGTATTATACATATGAAGTGGACAGCAGTAGTTATATAGGATGAACCATGACTAGAATACATTATATACATATGAAATGGGTAAAACTGTATGTAAACATTATTAACTTAAAGTGACCAGTGATTCCATGTCTATGTATATAGGGCAGCAGTCTCTAAGGTGCAGGGTAGAGTACCAGGTGGTAGCAGGCTAGTAACAGTGACTAAGGTTCAGGGCAGGGTACTGGGTGGAGGCTGGTCAGTAACAGTGACTAAGGTTCAGGGCAGGGTACTGGGTGGAGGCTGGTCAGTAACAGTGACTAAGGTTCAGGGCAGGGTACTGGGTGGAGGCTGGTCAGTAACAGTGACTAAGGTTCAGGGCAGGGTACTGGGTGGAGGCTGGTCAGTAACAGTGACTAAGGTTCAGGGCAGGGTACTGGGTGGAGGCTGGTCAGTAACAGTGACTAAGGTTCAGGGCAGGGTACTGGGTGGAGGCTGGTCAGTAACAGTGACTAAGGTTCAGGGCAGGGTACTGGGTGGAGGCTGGTCAGTAACAGTGACTAAGGTTCAGGACAGGGTACTGGGTGGAGGCTGGTCAGTAACAGTGACTAAGGTTCAGGGCAGGGTACTGGGTGGAGGCTGGTCAGTAACAGTGACTAAGGTTCAGGGCAGGGTACTGGGTGGAGGCTGGTCAGTAACAGTGACTAAGGTTCAGGGCAGGGTACTGGGTGGAGGCTGGTCAGTAACAGTGACTAAGGTTCAGGGCAGGGTACTGGGTGGAGGCTGGTCAGTAACAGTGACTAAGGTTCAGGGCAGGGTACTGGGTGGAGGCTGGTCAGTAACAGTGACTAAGGTTCAGGGCAGGGTACTGGGTGGAGGCTGGTCAGTAACAGTGACTAAGGTTCAGGGCAGGGTACTGGGTGGAGGCTGGTCAGTAACAGTGACTAAGGTTCAGGGCAGGGTACTGGGTGGAGGCTGGTCAGTAACAGTGACTAAGGTTCAGGGCAGGGTACTGGGTGTTGCTCTGTGTTTTCAGAAGATGCTGTCCTAGCTTCACGGGGGGAGCTGGTTCCACCACTGTGGTGCCAGAAGATGGACAGGGACTCTGCTGTCCTAGCTTCACGGGGGAGCTGGTTCCACCACCGTGGTGCCAGGATAGAGAAGAGCTGTGACTGGGTCAAGCTGCACTCCCGGTAGGGGTAGGATGGCCAAGAGACCAGAGTTGGCAGAACGGAGTGCTCGGGTTGGGGGTGTAGGGTTGGAGCATAGCCTGAAGGTAGGGAGGGGCAGTTATTCTTGCTGCTCCGTAGGCAAGTACCATGGACTTGTAGTGGAGGTGAGCTTCTTCAGGAAGACAGTGGAGTGTGTGGAGGAGTGGACACACACATCATTGAAATCACCCACAAAAAACAGCCAGGCTGCTAGCTAGCTACTACTAGCAAGGGAAGGCGACTTTTTCCATGCTTTCACAAAATTAAATTATTATTATTATTATTGTTTTACTTTGCTATCACCCTGCTGTGGGACCGGTGAGAAAATCATGTGACAAAAAGGTGTCTGCTGTTCCAAAAATCCCACTCCACCAATCAACGGAGTGGAGCTTGTACTAACCTGCTCTCCCATTCTTTCCTCCCTTCTCTATCCATGCTCCGTCAATTCTCTCATTCATACTCTCTAATCATTCTCCGTTCTATCAATTCTCTCATTCATACTCTCTAATCATTCTCCCATTCTATCTATGCTCAATCAATTTTCTTATTTATGCTCTAATCATTCTCCGTTCTATCAATTGTCTTATTCGTGCTCTAATCATTCTCCCATTCTATCCCGTTCTCTAGTTAAAACCATCTATTAGGCTGCTGAATAACGAGCTATTGGTCTACAATCACTAAGCCTAAAGGGCACTGGGATTGAACTCGTGATGCTCCGGGGCTTGCTGCTCACAACACTGCTCCAACGCAGTTCACAATGCTTTAGCAAGCCTTGAGAATACTTGACGGTAATAGCACTTCGGTTTTTTACTATTTTGTTTTGAGCCCTAAACCTTTTCCACTCGGAATTAATGCCTTAAGTGTCAACCTTTGAGTTGTTTCTGTTTATCCCTGTAACCACGCAAAATGAACACTGTAACAACGCGGAATGAACGCGTAAAAAAAATAGACGATAATCACAATACGGCAAATTTCAAAGGGAAACTATGAGATCTTGTTGTGTGTAGAGCCCTTATTAATAAACGCCCAAGAGTCGACATTGGGCGACTCCTGCTGCACATAGCCTAACTACGAATTCACGACTGCACGGCTAAAGCCAGAGACGTATTACGGACGAAACGTTTTACACTAACTGAATGACTGTCCTCGTGAGAAGAAAAGTGTTATAGCCTACTACACATTTTCCTCTATTCGATTTCAGACAATTCATAATTAACCGATAATGAGACAACATAATTTGTGTGTGTGTGTGTGTATATGTGTGTGTGTATATGTGTGTGTGTGTGTGTGTGTGTGTGTGTGTGTGTGTGTGTGTGTGTGTGTGTGTGTGTGTTGAATCGGCAACAACAACCTGCATACCAGGGAGGATGCCTTGCCTCTGAGGTGTATGCCGTGCGTTCGGGACCGTTTACCGTTCATTTCAGCATTTAAAACACACTCACACGCACGCACGCGCACGCACCCACACAAACTGCGAGTGCGCGAGCACAACAAGCCCCCGTAGGCTCCCAAATCACATCCAACAAATTATGCAAATTGTATCGCGTTTAATCCATTGCATTAGCACGTATCTGAGACCTTATGCATGACAGGGCACCCCAGCGAGACACACACACACACTCCGACGCATGCGAGACCCCGTGCGTGACAGGGCAGTGCCCCCCAGGCGCAGCGTGAAAATAATGCCCGCAAATGACCCATGAGACTCTCCACTCTCCTCACGCAGTCTCCATCACCTCCTCCTCCCAACTCTCTCTCAAACAAACAGACGCACGCACAAACACACCAAAATATTTTTTCCACTCAAAGTTAAAAACCAGCAGTCCAACCTTTTAGCAGGATCCCGTAGACGGCGCACAGCGTCAGAACCAAATGATGCTTGAGAATCATCCTGTCTTCTTCTCCTTTATCCCTCTCTCTTTCCTCGTGCTCCCGAAAGCTCCGGTATGTTATCCTGGTGGACTAGCCAAGTCTATCTTTCGTGTTGCTGGGATATCGGTATATAGGCTCCTCTAATTTAACCGATAGGTAATAACGTTTAACGTGTTTTTCCTTTATTTTGTCTAGTCTCCTTGGGTCGAAGATGTCCCGGTAATTCAGTAGAGCACTGATAAGGTGTAACTGCTCCGTAGCTGTGAGAATGAGTCGGTGTGTATTTCCTCTGGTAGGAAGAAGATATGTTGCCGTAGTCCGCTCTGCTCTCGCACACAGAATCGGAAAAGTGCCGCTTTGAGCTCAGGGAGGAACGAGAGAGTCTTAGTCCCGCCCAGACAATGGTGACTGAAGGAGTTGGTTATCCAATCAGGGCGGCCCATGGTTGAGGCGCGTGTATGAGTGTCTGTGTGTCTGTGTGTGTGAGTGAGGGGATTCGATTAATTTGGTCCGGGCGCCCGGGCTGGATTGTTTTGCTCCAGATGAAAATTGATTGCATTCGTTTTGGAAACGGTCTGCCATTCAAAGCCCAAGGCGGAAGTCAGCTCAAAACTAAAGTGAAGTAATTAAGCACGTGGAGTAGGATTCTGTGTTTTCACATGCAAAAGTGATTGCTTTTGATAAAAAAGGCTTTCTTTGCCTTCCCAATGGAAACTAGTTTGAAAGTTCAAACATATATATTTTATGGAAATGTTATATGTTTTCTTATCAATGCACAACATGATCGAAATACTTAGATTTGATTTGAGAAAGGTGCACCCAGTGGTGTAAAGTACTTAAGTAAAAAAATACTTTAAAGTACTACTTAACAGCAATGGAAAAATAACCCAATTGTCATTCTGAAGTAAAAGTGTAGGTACATTAATGGAAAGTTACTCAAGTAAAAGTGAAAGTCACCCAGTAAAATACTACTTAAGTAAAATTCTAAAAGTATTTGGTTCTAAATATACTTAAGTATCAAAATAATATGTAATTGCTCAAATATACTTGAACTTCTTCGGGATCGGTGTCCCTTCCACCGGGACGGTTGAGCTAACGTAGGCTAATGCGATTAGCATGAGGTTGTAAGTCACAAGAACATTACCCAGGACATAGACATATCTGATTTTGGCAGAAAGCTTAAATTCTTGTTAACTTCTAGTTCCTCCCAAACCCGGATCCGGAAGCACCCCCACCAGTAAAAAAGCTGACTAGCATAGCCTAGCATAGCGTCACAAGTAAATACTAGCATCTAAATATCATTAAATCACAAGTCCAAGACACCAGATGAAAGATACACTTCTTGTGAATCCAGCAATCATTTCTGATTTTTAAAATGTTTTACAGGGAAGACACAATATGTAAATCTATTAGCTAACCACGTTAGCAAAAGACACCATTTTTCTTAGTCCACCATTTTTTCTCTCCACCAGTAGCTATCACCAATTCGACCAAATAAAGATATTGATAGCCACTAACCAAGAAAAAACTTCATCAGATGACAGTCTGATAACATATTTATTGTATAGCATAGGTTTTGTTAGAAAAATGTGCATATTTCAGGTATAAATCATAGTTTACAATTGCACCCACCATCACAACTCGACTAGAATAAATACAGAGAGCAACGTGTATTACCTAATTACTAATCATAAAACATTTCTTAAAAATACACAGCGTACAGTAATTGAAAGACACAGATCCTGTGAATCCAGACAATATTTCAGATTTTCTAAGTGTTTTACAGCGAAAACACAATAAATAGTTATATTAGCATACCACATGTGCAAACATTACCCCAGCATTGATTCAAGGCAAAAAGAGAGATGGCGTTATCACCACCAAAATATATTAATTTTTTCACTAACCTTCTCAGAATTCTTCCGATGACACTCCTGTAACATCATATTACAACATACATATAGAGTTTGTTCGAAAATGTGCATATTTAGCCACAAAAATCGTGGTTATACAATGAGAAAAGTAGCCAAACTGGCCAGAAAATGTCGGGCGCCATCTTGGAGAGTGACCTAGTCTAATCAATAAATAATCATAAACTTGACTAAAAAATACAGGGTGGACAGCAATTGAAAGACAAATTAGTTCTTAATGCAATCGCTGAATTATATTTTTTAAATTAACCTTACTGCGCAATACAGGGTGCGCCAAAGCGAAGCTACCCAAAAAAAAATGGCGGCTTATGCGTTTAACATTTTTCAACAGAACAACGATTTATCAGCATAAATAGTTCTTACTATTAGCTGAGCTTCCATCAGAATCTTGGGCAATGTGTCCTTTCTCCGGTCTAATCGTCTTTTGGTCGAAAGATGTCCTCTTGTCCTGTCGAAATGGCCACTAACGTTCGGCATGTACCGGAAAAGTGTCCAACTCTTGAAAGTGCGTCACAAAGAAATGCCAGAAAATCGCAACAAACTGATATAAATTGCTATAAGTCGGTTTAAATTAACTACCTTATGATGTCTTTAACACCTATAACGAGTAAAAACATGACCGGAGATATATTACTGGCTAAACCAAAGCTTGGAAGGAGGCCAGTCCGACGTCCATCGTGCGTCAAGCGCAGGGCAGAAAAGAAAGGTACTTCCGCACCTTGGTCTTTTATAAAGTCCCAGATTGCGCAATCGACCCCATTCAAATTGTCACCACTTACTGACATCTAGAGGAAGGCGTAGGCAGTGTTTGTAGCCCCACAGCATTCACAGGGACTTATAAACTGACCTGGGAACAGAGGCCAAGATTTCTGAAATCTCACTCCCTGGCAGGAAAAGTGCTGTAGAATGAGTTCTGTTTCACTCAGAGACATAATTCAAACGGTTTTAGAAACTAGAGAGTGTTTTCTATCCAATAGTAATAATAATATGCATATTGTACGAGCAAGAATTGAGTACTAGGCAGTTTAATTTGGAGACCAATTTTCACTAAGTCGAAACAGCACCCCCTATATTCTCAAGAGGTTAATCTAACTGCACTGTCCAATTTACAGTAGCTATTACAGTGAAAGAATACCATGCTATTGTTTGAGGAGAGTGCACAATTTTAAACATAAAAAGTTATTCATGAACAAATTAGACATATTTGGGCAGTCTTGACGCAACATTTTGAACAGAAATGCAATAGTTCATCGGATCAGTCTAAAACGTTGCACAGAAACTGCACCTGGGCTCGATTAATACATTATGGCATTTCTCTCGCATTTCAAAGATGATTGTACAAAAAAATACAAAAGAACGGTTGTTTTTTTCTTTGCATTATCTTTAACCAGATCTATTGTGTTATATTCTCCTACATTCTTTTCACATTTCCACAAACTTCAAAGTGTTTCCTTTCAAATGGTACCAAGAATATGCACATCCTTGCTTCAGGGCCTGAGCTACAGGCAGTTAGATTTGAGTAAGTCATTTCAGGCAAAAATTGAAAAAAAAGAGGCTTTAAGTATCAAAAGTAAAAGTATAAATCAATTCAAATTCCTTCTATTAAGCAAAGCAGGCGGCACCATTGTTTTTTTTTTAAATGTATGGATAGCCAGGGGCACACTCCAACACGGTAACATACTTTACAAAAGATGCATTTGTGTTTAATGAGTTCACCAGATCAGCGGCAAAAGGGATGACCGTGGACATTCTCCTGATAAGTGTGTGAATTGGACCATTTTCCTGGCCTGCTAAGCCTTCAAAATGTAACAAGTACTTTTGGGTGTCAGGTAAAATGTATGAAGTAAAAAGTACATCATTTTCTTTTGGAATTTAGTCAAAGTAAAAGTTGTCAAAAACATGAATAGTAAAGTAAAGTACAGATACCCCCCCAAAAATGACTTAAGTAGTACTTTAAAGTATTTTTTACTTAAGTACTTTACACCACTGCTACTTATTAAGACAGACAGTGTCGAACTTTGTTTTTCTCATCTAGTTCAACTGAAGCTTTAGCTTTATGTTTGGTTCATGAAATAATATATATACATTTTTTAGATTTCATAAAATGGGATTAATTAATATCCTGTGAAATAACACATACTTAGACAATAGGGCTTTGTTTCAATGTGCTATTTAAAAATGTTATATATAATATTCTTGTACATTGTGGACAATTCTCTGATGTACAGTTGAAGTCGGAAGTTTACATCCACCTTAGCCAAATACTTTTAAACTCAGTTTTTCCACAATTCCTGACATTTAATCCGAGTAACAATTCTCTGTCTTAGGTCAGTTAGGATCAGCACTTTATTTTAAGAATGTGAAATGTCAGAATAATAGTAGAGAAAATTATTTATTTCAGCTTTTATTTATTTCATCACATTCTCAGTGGGTCAGAAGTTTACATACACTCAATTAGTATTTGGTAGCATTGCCTTTAAATTGTTTAACTTGTGTCAAACGTTTCGGATAGCCTTCCACAAGCTTCCCACAATAACTTGGGTGAATTTTGGCCCATTCCTCCTGACAGAGCTGGTGTAACTGAGTCAGATTTGTAGGCCTCCTTGCTCGCACATGCTTTTTCCAATTCTGCCAACAAATTTTCTATAAGATTGAGGTCAGGGCTTTGTGATGGCCAGTCCAATACCTTGACTTTGTTCTCCTTAAGCCATTTTGCCACAACTTTGGAAGTATGCTTGGGGTCATTGTCCATTTGGAAGACCCATTTGCAACCAGGCTTTATCTTCCTGACTGATGTCTTGAGATGTTGCTTCAATATATCCACATAATTTTTTATTCCTCATGATGCCATCTATTTTGTGAAGTGCACCAGTCCCTCCTGCAGCAAAGCACTCTCACATCATGATGCTGCCACCCCCGTGCTTCACGGTTGGGATGGTGTTCTTCGGCTTGCAAGCATACCCTTTTTCCTCCAAACATAACGATGGTCATTATGGCCAAACAGTTCTATTTTTGTTTCATCAGACCAGAGGACATTTCTCCAAAAAGTACAGTCTTTGTCCCCATGTGCAGTTGCAAACCATAGTCTGGCTTTTTTATTGTGGTTTTGGAGCAGTGGCTTCTTCCTTTCTGAGCAGCCTTTCAGATTATGTCAATATAGGACTCGTTTTTACTGTGGATATAGATACTTTTGTACCTGTTTCCTCCAGCATCTTCACAAGGTCCTTTCCTGTTGTTCTGGGATTGATTTGCACTTTTCGCACCAACGTACGTTCATCTTTAGGAGCCAGAACACGTCTCTTTCCTAAACGGTATGAGGGCTGCGTGGTCCCATGGTGTTTATGCTTGCGTACTATTGTTTGTACAGATGAACGTGGTACCTTCAGGCGTTTGGAAATTGCTCCCAAGGATGAACCAGATTTTTGGATGTCCCCAAAAATTCTGAGGTCTTGGCTGATTTCTTTTGATTTTCCCATGATGTCAAGCAAAGAGGCACTGAGTTTGAAGGTAGGCCTTGAAATACATCCACAGGTACACCTCCAATTGACTCAAATGATGTCAATTAGCCTATCAGAAGCTCCTAAAGCCATGACATAATTTTCTGGAATTTTCCAAGCTGTTTAAAGGCACAATCAAGTTAGTGTATGTAAACTTATGACCTGCTGGAATAATGTGAAATAATCTGTCTGTAAACAATTGTTGGAAAAATGACTTGTGTCATGCACAAAGTAGATGTCCTAACCGACTTCCCAAAACTATAGTTTGTTAAAAATAAATGTGTGGAGTGGTTGAAAAACGAGTTTTATTGACCAACCTAAGTGTGTAAACTTCCGACTTCAACTGTTTGTTCTGAAATGTAGGCATTACAAATTAATGATTCTATTTCAACATTGTATCTTGATAGTGTATAGGAAAGGGAGGGGCTGGGATGGTCTGGATGGCAAAAATATGCACAATGAAGTTAGGATGTCTCTGAAAATAACTCAAGGATTACATAAACATCACCCAGCTGCGGGGTCAATCCCACAATCCAATGTGCTGGGTTTATAGTCTAATTTACCCCGCAGCTGGGTCAAGCACTCAAGCCAACGTGCTGGGTTAGAAGCACAACTCCAGTGGGTTGAATTAACTCAATGTTGTGTTTGTCCAAATTTGACCCAGTGCTGGGTTGTCGATATGACCCAATTTGGGTTATTTTTAACCCATTTTTTGTGTAACAAATTCATTTTGGAAAAGTAATATAAATTGCCATAGTTGGCAAAAAAAAAAATCTAGCTTTTCTAAGATGACAAAAAAAAAATCTGTAATTGTTTTCTGATTGTTTCAACAAACTTTGATCCAAAGTTCATTCAAATAGTTCAGAACTGGGTTTGATTTAGCTTCTGTTTTAGTTATTACAATTTTGTTAATTAACTTTTAAACTTGCAGTAGTTGAAATCTATTGCTCAGTTATCACTTTGCTCATCTAAATATTTCTGTAGTTGTCCCTTTTAAACAGCCTACGGTCAACATTCCCATAGAGTTCACATTTCTCATGTAAATGTTGTATCTACATAAACATATTAAATAAACAAATTGGGAAATATCCAGTGTTTGCTCTTTCTTCATTACCATGGTTTCAACTTGTATTGGATTTATTTGTATCTGTTTTAAGACATTGAACACAGTAATATATTTACTACATATTTACTTAATTTTAGAATGTTTCACTTTTTTCTCTGAGCAGTAAGTTCATTTAAAGTTATGTGAATTGGTTTATGTGTAGATACACACAGTAACCGAAAAACCTGATCTAATTTGCATACCGATACTGAGTTCCCAGAATTGATTTCCCAGAATTGTTTGCAAGAAATTCACAAGATTTCACAAAATTTATCGCAACAGTTTGCCAAAAAAAACAAATTTGCATGGGAAAATATGAGTTTGCCACAAAATGTACCACAACAGTTTACCACAAAACTAATTTGCATGTGAAAATATGAGCTTGCTGCAAATATGCAACAAATTGGCCAAAGGTTTGCCACAACTGTTTGCCAGAAGCCAGTTTTTGAACTCAACCTGCAGGAAGTTTGTTTGTTGTTATTGACTGGGGGGGAAACAGCTGCAGGCAAGGATCTGACTCGTCGGTTCCCATGGGAACAAACTTTTCAGGTGGCAGGAGGTTTTTACCAGAGGTGAATATTTGGAGGAAGGGTTGGGAGGGGTCGGTGATTATCTTTCCTGTACGGGTTCCAGGAGTCATGCATGACCTCGATGGAGAGCAAGTGGTTGCCGATGACCCTCTCTGCAGACTGGACAATTAGTTGCCATTTGCCCTTGCAGTGGGATCCAAGCGATTGATGCATAAAAACCGGGTCAGCATTGACAGGGAGATTTCGTTTTTATATTCGGTGGTGTGCCTTCTTGGTGACCGCTGCGATGTTGTCCTCCCACTAGGGGCTGCGATGTTGTCCTCCCACTAGGGGATGGGATGTTGTCCTAACACTAGGGGCTGGGACGTTGTCCTCCCACTAGGGGATGAGACGTTGTTCTCCCACTAGGGGATTGGATGTTGTCCTCCCACTAGGGGCTGGGATGTTGTCCTCACACTAGGGGCTGGGACGTTGTCCTCCCACTAGGGGATGAGACGTTGTTCTCCCACTAGGGGATTGGATGTTGTCCTCCCACTAGGGGCTGGGATGTTGTCCTCACACTAGGGGCTGGGACGTTGTCCTCCCACTAGGGGATGAGACGTTGTTCTCCCACTAGGGGATTGGATGTTGTCCTCCCACTAGGGGCTGCGACGTTGTCCTCCCACTAGGGGATGGGACGTTGTCCTCCCACTAGGGGCTGGGATGTTGTCCTCCCACTAGGGGATGGGATGTTGTCCTAACACTAGGGGCTGGGATCTTGTCCTCACACTAGGGGCTGGGATCTTGTCCTCACACTAGGGGATGGGATGTTGTCCTCACACTAGGGGCTGGGATGTTGTCCTCCCACTAGGGGATGGGATGTTGTCCTCCCACTAGGGGATGGGACGTTGTTCTCCCACTAGGGGATGGGATGTTGTCCTCACACTAGGGGATGGGATGTTGTCCTCACACTAGGGGCTGGGATGTTGTCCTCCCACCAGGGGATGGGATGTTGTCCTCCCACTAGGGGATGGGATGTTGTCCTCCCACTAAGGGATGGGATGTTGTCCTCCCACTAGGGGCTGGGATGTTGTCCTCCAACTAGGGGATGGGATGTTGTCCTCCAACTAGGGGATGCGATGTTGTCCTCCCACTAGGGGATTGGATGTTGTCCTCCCACTAGGGGCTGGGATGTTGTCCTCCCACTAGGGGCTGCAATGTTGTCCTCCCACTAGGGGATGGGACGTTGTCCTCCCACTAGGGGATGGGATGTTGTCCTCCCACTAGGGGATGGGATGTTGTCCTCCCACTAGGGGATGGGATGTTGTCCTCCCACTAGGGAATGGGATGTTGTCCTCCCACTAGGGGATGGGATGTTGTCCTCCCACTAGGGGATGGGATGTTGTCCTAACACTAGGGGCTGGGATCTTGTCCTCACACTAGGGGCTGGGATCTTGTCCTCACACTAGGGGATGGGATGTTGTCCTAACACTCGGGGATGGGATGTTGTCCTCCCACTCGGGGATTGGATGTTGTCCTCCCACTAGGGGATGGGACGTTGTCCTCCCACTAGGGGATGGGACGTTGTCCTCCCACTAGGGGATGGGACGTTGTCCTCCCACTAGGGGCTGGGATGTTGTCCTCCCACTAGGGGCTGGGATGTTGTCCTCCCACTAGGGGCTGCAATGTTGTCCTCCCACTAGGGGATGGGACGTTGTCCTCCCACTAGGGGCTGGGATGTTGTCCTCCCACTAGGGGCTGCAATGTTGTCCTCCCACTAGGGGATGGGATGTTGTCCTCCCACTAGGGGCTGCAATGTTGTCCTCCCACTAGGGGATGGGATGTTGTCCTCCCACTAGGGGCTGCAATGTTGTCCTCCCACTAGGGGATGGGATGTTGTCCTCCCACTAGGGGCTGGGATGTTGTCCTCCCACTAGGGGCTGGGATGTTGTCCTCCCACTAGGGGCTGGGATGTTGTCCTCCCACTAGGGGCTGCAATGTTGTCCTCCCACTAGGGGATGGGACGTTGTCCTCCCACTAGGGGCTGGGATGTTGTCCTCCCACTAGGGGCTGGGATGTTGTCCTCCCACTAGGGGCTGGGATGTTGTCCTCCCACTAGGGGATGGGATGTTGTCCTCCCACTAGGGGATGGGATGTTGTCCTAACACTAGGGGCTGGGATGTTGTCCTCCCACTAGGGGATGGGACGTTGTCCTCCCACTAGGGGATGGGACGTTGTCCTCCCACTAGGGACTGGGACGTTGTCCTCTCACTAGGGGCTGGGCTGTGGGAAATGATGGTCCCCAGCAATTTTAATGATTCAGCCGTATTAACAGCTGAGCCATCAATCTGGAGTGGTAGAGATGGTGGGGGTAGTTTTCTGAAGTGAACAATCCTGTGTTGACCTCCAGGTTATTGTGACTGCATCAGGTCACAAACCAGTCGACATCTCCGCGGTACATGGATTAATCGCCATTGGTGATGAGACCGACCAGAGTGGCAAACTTGAGTATTTTTAAAAATGTTTTAATCATTTAGTAGACGCTCTTATCCAGAGTGACCTACAGTTAGTGCATTGTTCTTAAGATAGCTAGGTGGGACAATCACATACAGCGCCTTTCGGAAAGTATTCAGACCCATTTAACTTTTACCACATTTCCTTATATTACAGCCTTATTCTAAAATGGATTAAATTAAAACAAAATCCTCATCAATCTACACACAATAACCCATAATGACAAAGCGAAAACAGGTTTTTAGACATTTTTGCATATGTATTAGAAACACAAATAAGAAATTCCTAATTTACATAAGTATTCAGACCCTTTGCTATTAGACTCGAAATTGAGCTCAGGTGCATCCTGTTTCCATTGATCATCCTTGAGATACTGCTAAAACTTGATTGGAGTCCACCTGTGGTAAATTCAATTGATTGGACTGTCCACAGTTGACAGTGCATGTCAGAGTAAAAACCAAGTCATGAGGTTGAAGGAATTGTCCGTAGAGCTCCGAGACAGGATTGTGCCAAGGCAAAGATCTGGGTAAGGGTACAAAAAAATGTCTGCAACATTGAAGGTCCCCAAGAACACAGTGGCCTCCATCATTCTTAAATGGAAGAACTTTGGAACCACCTAGACTCTTTCTAGAACTGGCCGCCCGGCTAAACTGAGCAATCGGGAGAGAAGGGCCTTGGTCAGGGAGGTGACCAAGAACCAGATGGTCACTCTGACAGAGTTCCAGAGTTACTCTGTGGAGATGGGAGAACTTTCCAGAAGGACAACCATCTCTGCAGCACTCCACCAATCAGGCCTTTATGGTAGAGTGGCCAGACGGAAGCCACTCCCCAGTAAAAGTACATGGCAGCCCACTTGGATTTTCCCAAAAGACACCTAAAGGACTCTCAGACCATGAGAACAAGATTCTCTGGTCTGATGAAACCTAGATTGAACTCTTTGGCCTGAATGCCAAGTGTCACGTCTGGATGAAACCTGGCAGCATCCCTACGGTGAAGCATGGTGGTGGCAGCATCATGCTGTGGGGATGTTTTCAGCGGTAGGGGCTGGGAGACTAGTCAGGATCGAGGGAAAGATGAACAGAGCAAAGTACATAGAGATCGTTGATGAAAACCTGCTCCAGAGCGCTCAGGACCTCAGACTGGGGCAAAAGTTTTACCTTTCAACAGGACAACGACCCTAAACACACTGCCAAGACAACGCAGGAGTGACTTCGGGACAAATCTCTGAATGTCCTTGAGTGGCCCAGCCAGAACCCGGACTTGAACCCAATCGAACATCTCTGGAGAGACCTGAAAATAGCTGTGCAGCGACGCTCCCCATCCAACCTGAGAGCTTCAGAGGATCTGCAGAGAAGAATGGGAGAAACTCCCCAAATACAGGTGTGCCAAGCTTGTAGCATCGTACCTAAGAAGACTGCCAAAGGCACTTCAACAAAGTACTGAGTAAAAGGTCTGAATACTATTTTTCACAATTTTGTAAAGTTTTCTAAATGTCTAAAAACCTGTTTTTGCTTTGTCATTATGGAATATTATGTGTAGATTGATGAGGAAAATCAACAATTTAATCAATTTTAGAATAATTCTGTAAAGTAACAAAATGTGGAAAGGAGTCAAGGGGTCTGAAAACTTTCGGAATGCACTGTATCACTGTCAGAGCTAGTAAGAGGGAAAAGAGTCAAGTGTGAGAAAAGAGTCAAGTGTGAGAAAAGAGTCAAGTGTGAGAAAAGAGTCAAGTGTGAGAAAAGAGTCAAGTGTGAGAAAAGAGTCAAGTGTGAGAAAAGATTCAAGTGTGAGGAAAGAGTCAAGTGTGAGGAAAGAGTCGAGTGTGAGGAAAGAGTCGAGTGAGAGAAAAGAGTCGAGTGTGAGAAAAGAGTCAAGTGTGAGAAAAGAGTCAAGTGTGAGAAAAGATTCAAGTGTGAGGAAAGAGTCAAGTGTGAGAAAAGAGTCAAGTGTGAGAAAAGAGTCAAGTGTGAGAAAAGAGTCAAGTGTGAGAAAAGAGTCAAGTGAGAGAAAAGAGTCAAGTGTGAGAAAAGAGTCAAGTGAGAGAAAAGAGTCAAGTGAGAGAAAAGAGTCAAGTGTGAGAAAAGAGTCAAGTGTGAGAAAAGAGTCAAGTGAGAGAAAAGAGTCAAGTGAGAGAAAAGAGTCAAGTGTGTAGTTGGAGGTGCATTCATTGGTGTAGAGTGAGCAGAGTAGAGGTCAGAGCATTCATCCTTGCGGTGCTTCGTTGCTGAGGGATGAAGAGTCCGAAAGGGGGTTTCCCAACTTCACATGTTGCGTCCTGTTGGTCACTAAATCCGTGATTTCACTGACAGACTGGACACGTTCAGCTGGGAGAGTTTGTCTTGTAGCAGTTCTGGGATGATGGTATTGAACGCAGAGCTAAAGTCCACAAACAATATATGAATATGTTTCCGGGTTATCAAGGTGCTTGAGGATTCGTCCATGTTGACAGTATCGTCCTGTTAGCTCTGTAAGCCAACTGCAGTGTGTCAGAAGGAGGCATCAGTGAGGGTTTTGACAAAGTGCTCAAAGGTCTTCATGATGACCGAGGTGAGCGCTGTTTTGTTGGGAACATTTGAAACAGGCAGGAACAGTGCATTGCTCTAGTGACTGGGCGTCTGTCCTCGCATACTCCCTAAAAATACTAGGAAAAAATGGCCATATTACTGTTTGTCCCTCTTAAGACGCCCCAGCAACAATATACAGTAGCAAGTACAGTACCAGTCAAAAGTTTGGACACACCTACTCATTCCAGGGTTTTTCTTTATTTTTACTATTTTCTACATTGTCGAATAATAGTGAAGACATCAAAACTATGAAATAACACATATGCTATCATGTAGTGCCAAAAAAATGTTAAAATCTATAAATAAATGTAGATATTTGAGATTCTTCACCCTTTGTCTTGATGACAGATTTGCACAGTCTTGGCCTCTCAACCAGCTTCATGAGGTAGTTACCTGGAATGAATTTCAATTAACAAGTTTGCCTTTGTGGAATTTGTGGAATTTCTTTCCTTCCTAATGCGTTTGAGCCAATCAGTTGTGTTGTGACAGGGTAGGTAGGGGTGGTTTACAGAAGATTTCCCTATTTGGTAAAATACCAAGTCCATATTATGGCAAGAACAGCTCAACTAAGCAAAGAGAAACGACAGTCCATCATTACTTTAACTTCTAATTCCTCCCAAACCCGGATCCGGGAGCACCCCCCATCAGTAAAAAAGCTGACTAGCATAGCCTAGCATAGCGTCACAAGTAAATACTAGCATCTAAATATCATTAAATCACAAGTCCAAGACACCAGATGAAAGATACACATCTTGTGAATCCAGCCATCATTTCTGATTTTTAAAATGTTTTACAGGGAAGACACAATATGTAAATCTATTAGCTAACCACGTTAGCAAAAGACACCACTTTTTTTACTCCACCAGTTTTTTACTCCATCAGTAGCTATCACAAATTCGACCAAATAAAGATATAAATAGCCACTAACCAAGAAACAACTTCATCAGATGACAGTCTGATAACATATTTATTGTATAGCATATGTTTTGTTAGAAAAATTTGCATATTTCAGGTATAAATTATAGTTTACCATTGCAGCCACCATCACAACTCTCACCAAAGCGACTAGAATAACTACAGAGAGCAACGTGTATTACCTAATTACTCATCATAAAACATTTCTTAAAAATACACAGCGTACAGCAATTGAAAGACACAGATCTTGTGAATCCAGAAAATATTTCAGATTTTCTAAGTGTTTTACAGCGAAAACACAATATAGCGTTATATTAGCATACCACAATAGCAAACATCACAACAGCATTGATTCAAGCCAAACATAGCGATTACGTATAAACCACCAAAAGATATTAATTTTTTCACTAACCTTCTCAGAATTCTTCAGATGACAGTCCTATAACATCATATTACACAATGCATATAGAGTTTGTTCGAAAATGTGCATATTTAGCGGCACAAATCGTGGTTATACAATGAGAAAAGTAGCCAAGCTGCAAAGAAAATGTCAGGAGAAATCTTGGGAAAGGCACCTATTCTAATCAAAAACTATTCATAAACTTGACTAAAAAATACAAGTTGGACAGCAAATGAAAGATAAATTAGTTCTTAATGCAATTGCTGGGTTAGATTTTTAAAATGAACGTTACTGCGCAATACAGCGTGCGCTAAAGCGAGACCGCCCCATAATTCATGGCGGAATTATTATTTAACATTTGTCAACATAAGTACGAATTAACAGCATAAAGACTGCTTACTATTAGCTGAGCTTCCATCAGAATCTTGGGCAAGGTGTCCTTTCTCCAGAACAATCGTCTTTGGGTTGAAAGATGTCCTCTTGTCCGGTCGAAATAGCCGCTAATGTTAGCCACCAACTGGAGAGGTGTCCAACTCGTGAAAGCGCATGACAAAGAAATCCCAGAAAATCGCAATAAACTGCTATAAACTGCTATAAGTCGGTTTAAATTAACTACCTTATGATGTCTTTAACACCTATAACGAATAAAAACATGACCGGAGATATAGAACTACTAAAACGAAAGTGTTTGCAGGACGCCATTGTGATGTCTTCTTGCGCCAGGCGCACCGTTGAAAAGGACGGTACTTCCGTTCCACGGTCTTATATAAGGTCCCAGATTGCGCAATCCACTCCATTCAAATTCTCCTCGCTTACTGACATCTAGAGGAAGACGTATGCAGTGCATGTAGCCCGATGGCTTACATGGGGACTTATAAACTGACCTCAGAACAGGGACCTCGATTTCTGAAATCTCACTCCCTGACAGGAAATGTGCTGCAGAATGAGTTCTGTTTCACTCAGAGAAATAATTCAAACGGTTTTAGAAACTAGAGAGTGTTTTCTATCCAATAGTAATAATAATATGCATATTGTACGAGCAAGAATTGAGTACGAGGCAGTTTAATTTGAGAACGATATTTTACAAAGTTGAAACAGCACCCCCTATATTGACAAGAGGTTTTAAGACATGAAGGTCAGTCAATCAGGAACATTTCAAGAACTTTTAAAGTTTCAAGTTCAGTCACAAAAACCATCCAGCGCTATGATGAAACTGTCTCTCATGAGGACCACCACAGGAAAGGAAAGCCCAGAGTTACCTCTGCTGCAGAGGACAAGTTCTTTAGAGTTACCAGCCTCAGAAATTGCAGCCCAAATAAATGCTTCACAGAGTTCAAGTAACAGACATATCTTAACATCAACTGTTCAGAGCAGACTGTGTGAATCAGGCCTTCGTGGTCAAATTGCTGCAAAGAAACCACCAGTAAAGGACACCAATAAGAAGAAGAGACTTGTTTGGACCAAGAAACACGAGCAATGGACATTAGACCGGTGGAAATCTGTCCTTTGGTCTGATGAGTCCAAATTTGTGATTTTTGGTTCCTTGTCTTTGAGACAAAGAGTAGGTGAATGGATGATCTCTGCATTTGAAGTTAAAAATAAATGAAAAGCCTTGAATGAGTTGGTCCAAACTGTTGACTGGTACCGTACACTTCCTCAAAATAGTCCAAGTTAATCTAATCTAACTCAAGAATCCTGTAATTAATTTATACTTTTTTGCCAAGGAGTTCTTAGTCACACAATTTCACATCTAACTAGGATGTTCAGTGCAGTATTTCTCAAGTGAATAAAATGTGCATTAAAACAATTAGTACGATGGGACAAGAACATCCCTGCCGGCCACACCCTCCCCTAACCCAGATGACTCTGGGCCAATTGTGTCTCACAGTTGCGGCCGGCTGCGACAGAGCCTGGACTCTAACCAGGATCTCTAGTGGCACATCTAGCACTGCGATACAATGCCTTAGACCACTGCGCCACTCGGGAAGCCAAAGAATCCCTACTGTTGACCAATCATCGACGAAGGGGCTCAGACTTCATCTACTGAACTTCGACTAGCTTCAAGAAAAAAGTGTGTCTGCTTGAAACAGCCGAAAAAAAACTTGCTGCCACTAGCTAAACCTGACATAAGTCCATGTGATACCAAAGAACCAGAAATTATTTCACTTATATATATACAGTATATATACATAATTAATATTATATAAGCTTATAGCTTATAGCACCATGTCATTGTAATACTCACTTTCCTACCAGACACTCAGGCCAGTGAGTATGATGGATTAGCTACAGTACATTACTTGGAATTTTACATTCACTTGTAACTAGTTGACATTAAGTTATTGAAAATCAAACATGAACTTCCTGTGAACTAGCTGCCATTTTATGCAACTGGAAAATGCAAAGTAACCTTTTAACAGTGGAGTGACAAAAGAGGTGTTCAACCTCTGGCAACTTAACGATAAACTTAAACTGGTACAACATTTCCACTGATGGTTGGCACAAATACAACATCTTTTAAACCACCTGTAACGCTCTGGGTGTCGGGGGTTTGAAGTCAGGCGCAGGAAACAACAGATAGTTCAATATAGTGCTTTTAATGAGCACACGGGAAACAATGTCCCCACGAAAACACTGAGTGTAACAAAACAAATGTCCCATACACGGGGGACAAAAACCCAGTCCAAAAAACTCTAATGAACGCAACAAACAAATACGTTCGTCTACTCCCGAATCCCAATGAACAACTGAATCAATCCCGCACAAAGAAACGTACGGGCTGGCTGACTAATGAAGCCCAACTAATGATAATCACCTCCACACAGGTGTAACAAATAAACACATACGGAGGGGGAGGAAAAAGAGTCAGTGGCAGCTAGTAGGCCGGCGACGACGACCGCCGAGCGCCACCCGAACGGGAAGGGGAGTCACCTTCGGTCGGAGTCGTGACACCCCCAAATATGCTAATTATCCACCGTCAGAACATTGTCTTCACCCAGGGAAAATAATTAAAAATTGAATTTACAAATAACAATGACAAAATAACATAAAGGTCAACGTATCAAAATAAACTACTAAATACAAGTGTTTTGTATTTTAAAAATACTTTCATACAAGTATTCATGCAAGTAGGAACAGCAATAGCATTCTCAGAAACAGTTACTGAACAGTTATACTTATTATGATTGTGATATGTTGTCGTTCATCTACCTTAAATGAACGCCCTAACTGTCGATCACTCTGGATATTAAACATGTGAGTTCCAGTATTGAGACAGTGGCTAATAACTCCAGCTCACCGATTTGCTCTAACGTCAGTTCCACCTCCGAAACAGCCAAAACACCAGCTATGGGCGTGTAGGCTATCGCATGTTTATGCGTGATCTGATTGAGTCTAGGCCTCCATGTCAAGTGTCCCTGAGCTACTCTTTAGTTGGTGTTGTTAGTATCCCAATTACGGACTTGGTTCCGGGCAACTTTTATCAAAGGGTATAATTGGACTCTTGCCAATAAATCTCCCACACACCCTTGTGGCGAAGCAGGAAATGCATGTTGCTGTCATCGAAGAGGTTCTGACGGTTTTATCACGTAAACACAACTATAAACACAGTTTCACAATTATTTCAGATCAGAAAATCCACATGTGAAATGTTCAAAAAACACTTTTCAGGTTTCTGATGATTTCACAAGTGCACAAAACATGTGTAAAGGTCACGTCAAATCATTTGATTTTCAATATGTGAAATCATGTGGTTTTTCTGTAAGGGTTATTTCAATTAAATTAATTTCAAACAACAGGGGCGATCCCTGCCACCATGTTGGTTTACATACTAAAACCTTTCAATAAATCTATAGTCTGTAATAAAGTTGTTCGTTCATTTGAAATGGAAAAGGAACTCTATACAATAAGAAAACAGCAGCTCTGCTATTCCACCATTCATTCACCTAGTCTGTCCATTCAGAAAGCCAGTACTGTAACTCTGATGAGTACCATTGCTGCACACACACACACACACACACACACACACACACACACACACACACACACACACACACACACACACACACACACACACACACACACACACACACACACACACTGCTGCACACACACACACACGCACACACACACACACACACAGTCTCTTCTGTTCAACTCAGAAAGCACCACCTGCTCGATGCAGCTTCTCATTGTTCCTATCCTGCTGGCTAATAGAGTAACCTTGTATAGAACCACAGCAATGTGAATAGATGGGGTGAGAGAAGGGGGAAAGGGAGTAGAGAGAGAAAGGGGGAAAGGGAGGAGAGAAGGGCAGAATTACAGGGATGGAGAGAGAAAGAAAGCGGAGAAAGAGAGGGAGAAAGAGAGAAGAGAGAGAGTGGAGAGTGGGAGAGAGAGGAGAGAGGTGGTGTGAGATAGAGAGTGGAGTGGGAGAGAGAGGGGAGAGAGAGGGGAGAGAGGGGGGAGAGAGAGGGGAGAGAGAGGGGAGTGAAAGGGAAGAGAGAGGGGAGAGAGAGGGGAGTGGGAGAGAGAGGGGTGAGAGAGGGGAGAGAGAGGGGAGTGAAAGGGGAGAGAGAGGGGAGAGAGAGGGGAGTGAAAGGGAAGAGAGAGGGGAGAGAGAGGGGAGTGGGAGAGAGAGGAGAGAGAGTGGAGTGGAAGAGAGAGGAGAGACAGTGAAGTGGGAGAAAGAGGGGAGAGAGAGGGGGAGTGGGAGAAAGAGGGGAGGGGGAGAGAGAAGAGGGGAGAGAAAGGGATTGAATTCGATTGAATTCACTTTCAATTTAAGGGCTTTATTAGCATGGGAAACATATGTTTACATTGCCAAAGCAAGTGAAATAGATAACAAACAAAAGTGCAATAACAAATACAAATGAACAGCAAACATGACACTCATAGAAGTTCCAAAAGAATAAAGACATTTCAAATGTGCAAATAGTTAAAGTACAAAGGGGAAAATAAATAAACATAAATATGGGTTGTATTTACAATGGTGTTTGTTCTTCACTGGTTGCCCTTTTCTTGTGGCAACAGGTCACAAATCTTGCTGCTGTGATGTCACACTGTGGTATTTCACCCAGTAGATATGGGAGTTATTAATATTTGCTTTATTTTTTTATTCTTTGTGTCTGTGTAATCTAAGGGAAATATGGTCATACATTTGGCAGGTTAGGAAGTGCAGCTCAGTTCCCACCTCATTTTGTGGACAGTGAGCACATAGCCTGTCTTCTCTTGAGAGCCAGGTCTGCCTACGGCGGCCTTTCTCAATAGCAAGGCTATGCTCACTGAGTCTGTACATAGACAAAGCTTTCCTTAAGTTTGGATCAGTCACAGTGGTCAGGTATTCTGCCACTGTGTACTCTCTGTTTAGGGCCAGAATAGCATTCTAGTTTGCTCAGTTTTCATGTAAATTCTTTCCAATGTGTCAAATAATTATATTTTTGTTTTCCAATGATTTTGTTGGGTCTAATTGTGTTGCTGTCCTGGGGGTTTGTGAACAGAGCCCCAGGACCAGCTTGCTTAGGCGGCTCTTCTCCAGGTTCATTTCTCTGTAGGTGATGAATTTGCTTTGGAAGGTTTGGGAATCATTACCTTTTAGGTGGTTGTAGAATTTAACGGCTCTTTCCTGGATTTTGATAATTAGCGGGTATTGACCTGATTCTGCTCTGCATGCATTATTTGGTGTTCTACGTTGTACACGGAGGATATTTTTGCAGAATTCTGCATGCAGAGTCTCAAATTGGTGTTTGTCCCATTTTGTGAATTCTTGGTTGGTGAGCGGACCCCAGACCTCACAACCATAAAGGGCAATGGGTTATATAACTGATTCAAGTATTTTTTGCCAGATCCTAATTGGTATGTCGAATTTTATGTTATTTTTGATGGCGTAGAAGGCCCTTCTTGCCTTGTCTCTCAGATCGTTCACAGCTTTGTGGAAGTTAACTGTGGCACTGATGTTTAGGCCGAGGTATGTGTCGTTTTTTGTGTGCTTTAGGGAAAGGATGTCTAGGTGGAATTTGTATTGGTGGTCCTGGAAACTTGACCTTTTTTTGGAACACCATTATTTTGGTCTTACTGAGATTTACTGTCAGGGCCCAGGTCTGGCAGAATCTGTGCAGAATATCTAGGTGCTGCTGTAGACCCTCCTTGGTTGGTGACAGAAGCACCAGATCATCAGCAAACAGTAGACATTTGACTTCGGATTCTATTAGGGTGAGACCGGGTGCTGCAGACTGTTCTAGTGCCCGCGCCAATTTGTTAATATATATGTTGAAGAGGGTGGGGCTTAAGCTGCATCCCTGTCTCACTCCACGGCCCTGTGGGAAGAAATGTGTGTGTTTTTTGCCAATTTTAACCGCACACTTGTTGTTTGTGTACATGGATTTTATATTGTCGTATGTTTTTTCCCCAATACCACTTTCCATCAATTTGTATTGCAGACCCTCATGCCAAATTGAGTCGAAAGCTTTTTTGAAATTAACAAAGCACAAGAAGAATTTTCCTTTGTTTTGGTTTGTTTGTTCGTCAATTAGGGTGTGCAGGGTGAATATGTGGTCTGTCGTACCCTAATTTGGTAAAAAGCCAAATTGACATTTTCTCAGTACATTGTTTTCACTGAGGAAATGTATGAGATAGTCTACTGTTAAGAATAATGCAGAGGATTTTCCCAAGGTTGCTGTTGACGCATATCCCACGGTAGTTGTTGGGGTCAAATTTGTCTCCACTTTTGAGAATTGGGATGATCAGTCCTTGGTTCCAAATATTGTGGAATATGCCCGAGCTGAGGATGATGTTTAAAACCTGTTTGGGATAGGGGGCAGCATTTTCACTTTTGGATGAATTGGTGCCCAAATTGAACTGCCTCCTACTCTGTCCCAGATGATAATATATGCATATTATTATTACTATGGGATAGAAAACACTCTGAAGTTTCTAAAACTGTTTGAATTATGTCTGTGAGTATAACAGAACTCATATAGCAGGCAAACTTCCAAACATGAAGTGAGAATTCTGAGAAGGGTCGATGTGAAAGTCATCGTCTATTCAATTCCCTGTAATATATGGATCTGTTTGCACTTCTTACGCCTTCCACTAGATGTCAACAGTCTGTAGAACGTGGAGTGAAGAGTCTAGTGTGATGTGTGGCCGGATGGCAGCTATTTGAGTCAGTGGTCTGGCAGAATGCTAGTTCCTGGTCATGCGCGCTAGTCATGAGATGGCCATGTGTTCCATTCCTTATACAGACATGAAGAAATGCTCCGGTTGGAACGTTATTGGATATAAATGATAACATCCTGAAGATTGATTCTCTACTAAGTTTGACCAGTTTATTCGATTTGTAATATAACTTTTTGAAGTTTTCGTCCGACGTTTGCCACCCCTCTGCGCCAGCATTTGGACACGTGTACTACACATGCTAGCTAAAGTTACTAATTCGACTTAAGTAATGGACATTATCGAACAGAACAATGATTTATTGTGGAACTAGGATTCCTGGTATTGCATTCTGATGAAGATAATCAAAGGTAAGGGAATATTTATGATGTAATTTCGTATTTCTGTTGACTCCAACATGGCGGAGAAATTTTGTTAAATCTGAGCGCCGTCTCAGATTATTGCATGGTGTGCTTTTTAATAAAGTTTAAAAACATCTGACACAGCGGTTGCATTAAGAACAAATGTATCTTTAATTATATGTAAAACATGTATCTTTCATCAAAGTTTATGATGAGTATTTCTGTTATTTGACGTGGCTCTCTGTAATTACTCCGGATATTTTGGAGGCATTTCTGAACATGGCGCCAATGTAAACAGAGATCTGTGGAAATAAATATGCACATTATCGAACAAAACATAAATGTATTGTGTAACATGATGTCCTCTGAGTGTCATCTGATGAAGATTATCGAAGGTTAGTGATTAATCTTATCTCTATTTCTGCTTTTGTGTGACTGCAAAGAGAAGGAGTCTCCTCGAAGCCTACCATTAACTATGTACATACCCAGCTTCAAACAGAGCTGCAGGAGTTGTGACCCGTTTTTGTTGGTTATGTTGTCATAGTTGTGTCTAGGGGGGCATATGGGGGAGGGAATGCTGTCACCTCCAGGCAGGTGTTTGTCCCCTCCAGGCAGGTGTTTGTCCCCCTGTGTGCTGAGAGTGTCAGGTTCTTGTCCAGTTCAAATAAAATAAAATCAAGTTTATTTTATATAGCCCTTCGTACATCAGCTAATATCTCGAAGTGCTGTACAGAAACCCAGCCTAAAACCCCAAACAGCAAGCAATGCAGGTGTAGAAGCACGGTGGCTAGGAAAAACTCCCTAGAAAGGCCAAAACCTAGGAAGAAACCTAGAGAGGAACCAGGCTATGAGGGGTGGCCAGTCCTCTTCTGGCTGTGCCGGGTGGAGATCATGACAGAACTATGCCAAGATGTTCATAAGTGACAAGCATGGTCAAATAATAATCATGAATAATTTTCAGTTGGCTTTTCATAGTCGATCATTAAGAGTTGAAAACAGCAGGTCTGGGACAGGTGGCGGTTCCATAACCGCAGGCAGAGCAGTTGAAACTGGAACAGCAGCAAGGCCAGGTGGACTGGGGACAGCAAGGAGTCATCATGCCCGGTTTGCCGTGGCGTATGGTCCTAGGGCTCAGGTTCTCAGAGAGAGAGAAAGAAAGAGAGAACGAGAGAGCATACTTAAATTCACACAGGACACTGGATAAGACAGGAGAAGTACTCCAGGTATAACCAACTGACCCCAGCCCCCCGACACATAAACTACTGCAGCATAAATACTGGAGGCTGAGACAGGAGGGGTCAGGAGACACTGTGGCCCCATCCGATGATACCCCCGGACAGGGCCAAACAGGAAGGATATAACCCCACCCACTTTGCCAAAGCACAGCCCCCGCACCACTAGAGGGATATCTTCAACCACCAACTTACAATACTGAGACAGGGCCGAGTATAGCCCACAAAGATCTCCACCACAGCACAAACCAAGGGGGGGCGCCAACCCAGACAGGAAGATCACGTTCTGGCGTTTAGGTTCTGGCGTTTAGGTCGCCACAGACTAGTACATGTCCCTGGGCCTGGAAATTATTGATCTCCCCCTCTATGATTGAGAAGCTGTCATCGATAAAGTATGGGGATTCTATTGGAGGGATATATGTAGAACAGATTTTTAATTTCTAGCTGGATGTAAAATGTTCCTGTTTCACATCTGGTAGTTTGGTGTATGGGTCTACCAGCTCTCTGTAACCTGGAGGGAAACCAGTGGGTCCGTCTCCTCTATACCACCCACCTGGTAGTGTGGTGGATGGGACTACCAGCTCTCTGTAACCTAGAGGGCAACCAGTGGGTCTGTCTCCTCTATACCACCCACCTGGTAGTGTGGTGGATGGGACTACCAGCTCTCTGTAACCTAGAGGGAAACCAGTGGGTCTGTCTCCTCTATACCACCCACCTGGTAGTGTGGTGGATGGGACTACCAGCTCTCTGTAACCTAGAGGGAAACCAGTGGGTCCGTCTCCTCTATACCACCCACCTGGTAGTGTGGTGGATGGGACTACCAGCTCTCTGTAACCTAGAGGACAACCAGTGGGTCCGTCTCCTCTATACCACCCACCTGGTAGTGTGGTGGATGGGACTACCAGCTCTCTGTAACCTAGAGGACAACCAGTGGGTCCGTCTCCTCTATACCACCCACCTGGTAGTGTGGTGGATGGGACTACCAGCTCTCTGTAACCTAGAGGGCAACCAGTGGGTCCGTCTCCTCTATACCACCCACCTGGTAGTATGGTGGATGGGACTACCAGCTCTCTGTAACCTAGAGGACAACCAGTGGGTCTGTCTCCTCTATACCACCCACCTGGTAGTGTGGTGGATGGGACTACCAGCTCTCTGTAACCTAGAGGACAACCAGTGGGTCTGTCTCCTCTATGCCACCCACCTGGTAGTGTGGTGGATGGGACTACCAGCTCTCTGTAACCTAGAGGACAACCAGTGGGTCCGTCTCCTCTATACTATGTTTCACACCTGGTAGTGTGGTGGATGGGACTACCAGCTCTCTGTAACCTAGAGGACAACCAGTGGGTCCGTCTCCTCTATACCACCCACCTGGTAGTTTGGTGGATGGGACTACCAGCTCTCTGTAACCTAGAGGACAACCAGTGGGTCCGTCTCCTCTATACTATGTTTCACACCTGGTAGTGTGGTGGATGGGACTACCAGCTCTCTGTAACCTAGAGGACAACCAGTGGGTCCGTCTCCTCTATACCACCCACCTGGTAGTTTGGTGGATGGGACTACCAGCTCTCTGTAACCTAGAGGACAACCAGTGGGTCTGTCTCCTCTATACCACCCACCTGGTAGTGTGGTGGATGGGACTACCAGCTCTCTGTAACCTAGAGGACAACCAGTGGGTCTGTCTCCTCTATACCACCCACCTGGTAGTGTGGTGGATGGGACTACCAGCTCTCTGTAACCTAGAGGACAACCAGTGGGTCTGTCTCCTCTATACCACCCACCTAGTAGTGTGGTGGATGGGACTACCAGCTCTCTGTAACCTAGAGGACAACCAGTGGGTCTGTCTCCTCTATACCACCCACCTGGTAGTTTGGTGGATGGGACTACCAGCTCTCTGTAACCTAGAGGACAACCAGTGGGTCCATCTCCTCTATACCATGTTTCTTGAAGGATGACAATGTCTGTATTTTCAATTTCTTTGATGAAGTCTGGCTTCCTGCTCTTTAGGCCAAAGGCAGAAAACCTCAGAAATTGTACATTCCAGGATGAGATAGTAAAAGCTTTGTGTTCCATAGTGTCTAGTGTTGTTTTTGTGTGGTTAATGCTCGGACCATCACCGTAGGTGTAAGCAGAGCATGTTGAGAATCTTATATGTACCTCGCAGGATGGGGTTTGGGTGAGTGTAATAGTGGGGCCTGGGCCTGTTGCTCTGCTCACAGCCTGGGCATATGTCCTGCTGTCCTGTTGAGGTCCTTGCCGCAATGGTGGGGTTATGGGGTGGGCAGAAGGGGCATAGGTCTGATATGGGGTGGCCTATATAGGGTGTGGTCAGGTTTTGCTTGGGGTGGTCTCAGCTGGTTGGGGTGTGGCTGGTGATGCTGTGGTCTGGGTGTAGGGGTGTGGCTGGTGATGCTGGGGTCTGGGTGTAGGGGTGTGGCTGGTGATGGTGTAGTTCCTCTTGGCGTGGGTTCTCTCAGCGCAGGTCCTTTGGGAAGGGGGTCTCGCAGGTCTGGGAGGGTGTCCATTGCTCTGTTGCTCCTGTGTGAGGTGCTGGGTTTGCGGTTAAGGGTGACGTCCTTCAGGGCAAAAGTTGGGATTGCTGCCTTGTAGAGGTGGACCTGGTCGTAAAGGATGTTCAAGTCGAGGGTGGAATGGTGGGCCAGGTAGACATTAGGTTTTGAGGCACAGTCTCGCGACATGCTTGCATTCACCCACTGTATGGTGGCAGGGTAAAGTATCTTTGTGGTAGCAGGGTGGAGATAACCACTTGTGCGTTGGGGAAAGTGGAAGAAGCTTTTTTCAATCACTCCCTTGAGTGCTGTGGCCATTCCTTTTCTGCTGAGTTCTCAGGTAATTTTTGCCCATGTGAATTATGATGTGGCTGGGGGACCCTAGTCTGTCCTCTGACAACAGCTCCAGGCCCCAGTGTTTGGGCACCAGAGTTTAGCCTCTTTGTGTTTGGGAAAAAGTTTATCCTCTTGAATGTATTTGCCATTTAAGTCAATGAGGAGCACAATCTCTGGTTTTAGTGTGTCCTCAGTAGATGCGAGGGCGGGGGGGGGGGGGGGGGGGGTTGTCAGGAGGGCAATCAGCGGAGCTGACAGGGGGCTGTCAGGAGGGGGTGGGGTCTGTTGGGTTGGTGGGTGGGGTCTGTTAGGAGGGGGTGGGGTCTGTTAGGAGGGGGTGGGGTCTGTTAGGAGGGGGTGGGGTCTGTTGGGTTGGTGGGTCCTGTGTTGTCTGTCCCATTGTGGTGTTGAGGTTGTGATCTGGGTCTGAGGTGGGCTGTTCTGCTGACTTGTCTGGGCGAGTGTTGTGCTCTCTGTCACACCCCAGCTTTCTGAACTCATCCTTCAGTGTGCTTCTTTAAGTTAAGAGCAGCGAACTCTCTCAGACAGCCGTCCATCTCCACATTCTGCCCTCCGGGTCTTGTAGGGGGGGTGTTGTTGTGCTGGTCTGTTTTATGGATTTGTTCTGTCTGGATTGTGTGGACTAGCTCTCTAAACTCCACCATGTCTCTCTCCAGCTCTGTGAATTTATCCCTCTCAATGATGGAGGAGCAGTGCTGGGTGTGTTCAGTGCTGAGGGGGTGACTATCTGCAGGACAGTTTGAAGAGGTGTGATCAGACAGACTCAGGACGGGGGAGTCGTCACAGAGAGAGATCTTTTCCTGCTGTTCTCTCTCGTTGATCCCTTTCATCCTGTAGAAGTCCAGCTGGAACTGCATGAGGATGCCCTGCACCATTACTGTCCCAGACTTGTACATGTTGACAGAGGTTGTTTCAATTCCCTCAATGTCTAGTATTCTGAGTTTCCACCCTGAGCCAATACCCTCTCTCTTGTCATAGGGGTAGTGTGGTCTTGTAGCACTGTGCCATGCCAGGGGATGGTCTGTGTGGAAAATTACGTTTCTTACGTTTCCCTCTTTGTAGCAGTCAGAAAATAGTGTCTCTGGATTGTCACTGAGGAGCTTATTTTTGTACTTATTCCGTGCAGTGTTATTTTTAATATACAAGGGGTACTGTATTTGTAATGACCTCTGGACAGGGATAAGCCGTATGGGCTTCAAAGGCCTCTGAATTTGGTTGGGAGGGGCTGTGAAACTCTCCTGCCATCGTTGGGCTCAAGAGTTTTCACACATCTGACTCCAGGTACGTTCTGTCCTCCATCTTGGACAGGTAGACTTAGTAGCCTTATTAACTTGGCTTTATTTAACACATTTACCTAGAGATTATTGTCTTTTATTACCCCCTCCCAACAGACCCCACCCCCTCCCAACAGACCGCACCCCCTCCCAACAGACCCCACCCCCTCCCAACTTTTATTTTTTGGCTTCAGAAATAGCTTCAGACTGAATATTACCCACTCAGTTTTGAATACAACAAGTGTAGACCTTAACGTGAAATGCTTTCTTATAAGCCCTTAACCAACAGTGCAGTTCAAGAAGAGTTTATAAAATATTTACCAAATAAACTAAAGTAAAAAAATTATAAAAAGTAACACGATAACTTTATAATAACGAGGCTATATACAGTGGGTACCGGTACCGAGTCAGTGTGGGTACAGGTTGGAGGTAATTTGTACATGTAGGTAACGGTGAAGTCACTATGCATAGATAATAAACAGCAAGTAGCAGCAGTGTACAAAACCCATTAGAGGGGGTGTTCAATGTAATAGTCCGGTGTACCATTTGATTAATTGTTCAGCAGTCTTATGGCTTGGGGGTAGAAGCTGCTAAGGAGCCTTTTGGTCCTAGACTTGGCGCTCCGGTACCGCTTGCCGTGCGGGAGCAGAGAAAACAGTCTATATGGCTTGGGGGTGACTGGAATCTGACAATTTTATGGGCTTTCCTCTGACACCGCTTATTACATAGGTCTTGGATTGCAGGAAGCTTGGCCCCAGTACGCACTACCCTCTGTAGCAACTTACGGTCAGATAACGAGCAGTTGCCATACCAGGCGGTGATGCAACCAGTCAGGATGCTCTCGATGGTGCAGCTGTAGAACCTTTTGAGGATCTGAGGACCCATGCCACATTTTTTCAGTCTCCTGAGGGGGAAAATAATTTGTCCTGCCCTCTTCACAACTGTCTTGGTGTGTTTGGACCGTGATAAATAATTGGTGATGTGGACACCAAGGATCTTGAAACTCTCGACCCGCTCCACTACAACCCCGTTGATGTTAATGGGGGCCGGTTCGGCTCGCCTTTTCCTGTAGTCCACGATCAGCTCTTTCTCTCTCCTCTCTGTCTCTCTCTCCTCTCCCTCTCTCTCCCTCTCTCCATCTCTGTCTCTCTCTCCTCTCTGGCTCTCTCTCTCTTCTCCCTCTCTCTCCATCTCTATCTCTCCTCTCCCTCTCTCTCCCTCTCTCTCCATCTCTGTCTCTCTCCTCTCCTTCTCTCTCTATCTCTCTCCATCTCTCGCTCTCTCTCTCTCTCCTCTCTGTCTCTCTCTCTCCTCTCCCTCTCTCCCTCTCTCCTCTGTCTCTCTCTCCTCTCCCTCTCTCCCTCTCTCCTCTATGTCTCTCTCCAATCCCTCTCTCTCCCTCTCTCAATCTGTCTCTCTCTCCTCTCCCTCTCTCTCCATATCTCTCTCTCTCTCTCTAGCTCTCTATAGCTCGCTCTCTTCTCTATCTCTCTATCGCTGTCTCTGTCTCTCTATCCTCTCTCTCCTCTCTCTCTCTCTTCTCTCTCTCCCTCTCCATCTCCATCTCTCTCTCTCTCTCTCTCTCTCTCTCTCTCTCCTCTCTCTCTCTCTCCCTCTCCATCTCCATCCCTCCTCTCTCTCTCCCTCTCTCTCTCTCTCCATCTCTGTCTCCCTCTCTCCCTCTCTCTCTCTTTCTAGTTCTGCTGATGGCTCTGTGAGTTTGTAGTTATGCAGATGTTGGAGAGAGCCTTCAGCCTTTTAGCACTACTTTGGCAGAGCGGTTATGGACACTTAGCAAGGCGACCACACACACACACACACACACACACACACACACACACACACACACACACACACACACACACACACACACACACACACACACACACACACACACACACACACACACACACTTTTAGGGCGTATGGGAACACTTAGCTAAGAGAAGAGGGTATTTTACAGCTCAATACTAAATAATGAGGCCCACTAAAAAACAGCTTGACGATGAAATGGATGATAGAAAGTGCTTTTTCGGGGATGGAGGAGAAAGACAGACAGAAAGAGAGGAGAGAAAGAGAGATGGAGGAGAATGACAGATAGAGAGAGATGGAGGAGAAATACAGATAGAGAGGAGAGGAGAGAAAGAGATGAGAGTAAGAGAGAGGGAGGAGAAAGACAGACAGAGAGGAGTGGAGAGAAAGAGATGAGAGAAAGAGAGAGAGAGGGAGGAGCAAATATAGACAGTGTCACGATCGTCGTAATGAATGGACCAAGTTGCAGCGTGCGTAGAGTTCCACATAATTTTAATAAACCGAAACTCACTGAACAAAACAACAAACAACCATCCAAACGAAACGTGAAGCTACTGTTGTGCACTCAGACAACTAAATGTAGACAAGATCCCACAAACACAAATGAGGAAATGGCTACCTAAATATGATCCCCAATCAGAGACAACGATAAACAGCTGCCTCTGAACCATATCACCTAGATGACCAACTCAAGTCACCATCACGCCCCAACAGAGAGAGAGAGAGAGAGAGAGAGAGAGAGAGAGAGAGAGAGAGAGAGAGAGAGAGAGAGAGAGAGAGAGAGAGAGAGAGAGAGAGAGAGAGAGAGAGAGAGAGAGGGAGAGAGAGAGAGAGAGAGACAGAGAGAGAGAGAGAGAGAGAGAGAGAGAGAGAGAGAGAGACAGAGAGAGAGAGAGAGAGAGAGAGAGAGAGAGAGAGAGAGAGAGAATCCTTGACTATGTACAGACTCAGTGATTATAGCCTTGCTATTGAGAAAGTGCACCATTGTCAGACCTGGCTCTCAAGAGAAGACAGGCTATGTGCACACCGCCCACAAAATGAGGTGGAAACTGATCTGCACTTCCTAACCTCCTGCCAAGTGTATAACCCTATGAGAGACATATTTCTCTCAGATTACACAGATCCACAAAGAATTTGAAAACAAATCATAAACCCATATGTGTTAGGCGATATACCGCAGTGTGCAGTCACAGTAAGATTTGTGACCCGTTGCCATGAGAACAGGACAACCAATGGAGCACAAACAACAATGTAAATACAACCCATATTTGTCTGTTAATTTATTTTCCCCCACTATTTGTACCTCAACTATGTTTACATTGTTAATAGAACAACATTCAAAATGCCTTTATGTTTTTGAAACCTTTGTGATGTTTACTGTTAATTTCTAATTGTCTTTTGTTTTTGTTAATTTTGTTTTGCTTTTTCAATGTAAACATACACATTTATTAGGTACATCCCATTTGCCGCCAGAACAGCCTAAATTATTCGGGGGCATTCTACACGGTGTCGCAAAACGTTCCACAGAGATGTTGGTCCATTCTGGCTCGATGGACGGTGCTACAATCACGTTACGAACAGCCGGTTCCATCTCACGCTCCGTTGGGTTGAGGTCCGGGGGACTGCGCAGGGCGCTCAGGTAAACTGAACTCACTGTCACGTTCCAGATGTAGTTTCCCCACTCCTCATTTGTCCAGTGTTGATGATCGCGTGCTCATTCTTCTTGTTTTTAGCTGATAGGAGTTGAACCCGGTGAGGTCGTCTCCATCCCGTCCAGGATTGAGGAGTTGTGTCCGAGATGCCGTTCTGCACTGTTGTACTGCTCTGTTATTTGCCCGTTTGTGGACCGCCTGAGTTGCCGTTCTCCTTCGATCTCTCGTCAACAAGCTGTTTTCCTCCACAGGACTGCAGCTGACTGGATGTGTTTTGTTTGTCTCACCGTTCTCAGTAAAACCCTAGACACTGTCGTGTTTGTCTCACCGTTCTCAGTAAAACCTAGACACTGTCGTGTTTGTCTCACCGTTCTCAGTAAAACCTAGACACTGTCGTGTTTGTCTCACCATTCTCAGTAAAACCTAGACACTGTCGTGTTGTCTCACCATTCTCAGTAAAACCCTAGACACTGTCGTGTTTGTCTCACCATTCTCAGTAAAACCTAGACCCTGTCGTGTTTGTCTCACCGTTCTCAGTAAAACCTAGACCCTGTCGTGTTTGTCTCACCGTTCTCAGTAAAACCTAGACCCTGTCGTGTTTGTCTCACCATTCTCAGTAAAACCTAGACACTGTCGTGTTGTCTCACCATTCTCAGTAAAACCTAGACACTGTCGTGTTTGTCTCACCGTTCTCAGTAAAACCTAGACACTGTCGTGTTTGTCTCACCGTTCTCAGTAAAACCTAGACACTGTCGTGGGTGAAAATCCCAGGAGGCCGTTTCTGAGATACTGGAACCGGCGCGCCTGGCACTGACGATCATACCTCCCTCAAAGTCTCTTAGGTCACTAGTTCTGTCCATTCTAACGTTCAATGAAACAGTAACTGAATGTCTTGATGCCTGTCTGCCTGCTTTATATAACAAGCCACAGACGCCGTAGGAGCGATCCATTTTCTTCAAAAGGGTGGTGTACCAAATAAATTGTCCGGTGAGTGTATGTTTCCCATGTCAATAAAGCCTCTTTGAATTGAAATTGAAAGAGAGAGAGGCAGGGAGAGACAGAGAGAGAAAGAAGAGAGGAGGAGGAGCAGACAAGTTGTCTCGGGGTTGTTGTTTGATGTGGGGGGTTTCTTGGGTGTGTCTTTGCCAATTCATTCACAACAAACAAGTTCAGTAGTGAGTACAGCGAGGTTAGCTACGTTAGCATTGCTAGCATTGCTAGCGTAGCATTGCTACGTTAGTATTGCTAATTCAGTTGTATGTGTAGGCTAAAACCTGCGCTGACATTGTGTTGAGCCAAGCTGACAGCAGCTAGCTAGCATAGCTTGGGGATAAACAAAACGATATCTACTACTGTGAGTTGAATGCCTGCGTTCTTGCAACACAATATTCTATACCTGGCTAGTTGTGTCTTGTCTTTCCCATTATCTAATGTTCCTACAGGTGTAGGATACATGTGGATATTGCACAAACATAGCCAGCTTGAGTGTAGACACATTTATCAAATACAAAAAAAATCAACTGTTGTCTTTGTGTTACAACGACAAAACCATTTTCTGTTGTAAATATATTGATGTGCTTATAAAAACGGTGTGCCTACACTTTACCTAACACATATTTAAAAAAAAAAGTTGTGTAAAGTAGAACTTCAGCTGTCTAAACAGAACTAGAATTACATTTATTTCTATGGTCTATTTGCCCAAATCCAAAAAAAGATTTGTCTGTCTAACACACTGACAGCTCTGAGTGGGGTTCTGTCTTCAGTACCTATCAGCATTTTGTCTTGTGGTGCAGGAGGCCTGGGGCTACCCTGCCAAACATGTCAGTCGTCAAACCTTCCTGTATGGTGTACTGGACACCATATGGCCTAAGACAGGAGTTCCCTGATACAGTATGTAGAATATGGAGTTGGTCCCCATTTTGCTGCTATAATAGCCTCCCCTTTTCTGGGAAGGCTTTCCACTAGATGTTGAAACATGGCTGCGAGGACTTGCTTCCATTCAGCCACAAGAGTATTAGTGAGGTCGGGCGCTGATGTTGGGCAATTAGGCTCGCAGTCGCCGTTCCAATTCATCCCAAAGGTGTTCGATGGGGTTGAGGTCAGGGCCCTGTGCAGGCCAGTCAAGTTCTTCCACACTGATCTCGGTAAACCATTTCTGTATGGACCTTGCTTTGTGTAAGGGGGCATTGTCATGCTGAAACAGGAAAGGGTGTTCCCCAAACTTTTAAAAAATGTTTTATTTAGTCTTTATTTAACTAGGCAAATCAGTTAAGAACAAATTCTAATGTACAGTGACGGCCTACCAAAAGGCAAAAGGCCTCCTGCGGGGACGGGGGCTGGGATTCAAATAAATAAATACAAAACACACATCACAACAAGAGAGACACCACAAGGCAGCAACACATGACAACACAGCATGGTAGAAACACAACATAACAACATGGTAGCAACACAACATGGTAGCAGCACAAAGTTAGAAGCAACAGAATCATCTAGAATGTCATTGTATGCTGTAGTGATAAGATTTCCCTTCACTGGAACTAAGGGGCCCGAACCATGAAAAACATCCCCAGACCATTATTACTCCGCCACCAAACTTTACAGTTGGCACTATGTATTGGAACAGGTAGGGTTCTCCTGGCAGTGAGGCCTAAGAGGGTTTTATAAATAAGCATCAACCAGTGGGTCGTCCGACAGGTATACAGAGATGACCAGTTTACAGAGGAGTATAGAGTGCAGTGATGTGTCCTATAAGGAGCATTGGTGGCAAATCTGATGGCTGAATGGTAAAGAACATCTAGCCTCTCGAGAGCACCCTTAGTATCTGCCGATCTATAAATTACATCTCTGTAATCTAGTATGGGTAGGATGGTCATCTGAATCAGGGTTAGTTTGGCAGCTGAGGTGAAAGAGGAGCGATTACGATAGAGGAAACGAAGTCTAGATTTAACCTTAGCCTGCAGCTTTGATATGTGCTGAGAGAAGGACAGTGTACCGTCTAGCCATACTCCCAAGAACTTGTATGAGGTGACTACCTCAAGTTCAAAACCCTCAGAGGTAGTAATCACACCTGTGGGGAGAGGGGCATTCTTCTTACCAAACCACATGACCTTTGTTTTGGAGGTGTTCAGAACAAGGTTAAGGGCAGAGAAAGCTTGTTGGACACTAAGAAAGTTTGTTGTAGCGCATTTAACACAAAATCCAGGGAGGGGCAAGCTGAGTATAAGACTGTATCATCTGCATATAAATGGATGAGAGAGCTTCCTACTGCCAGAGCTATGTTGTTGATGTAAATTGAGAACAGTGTGGGGCCTAGGATCGAGCCTTGGGGTACTCCCTTGGTGACAGGCAGTGGATGAGACAGCAGAGGTTCTGACTATGTACACTGCACTCTTTGAGAGAGGTAGTTAGCAAACCAGGCCAAAGACCCCTCAGAGACACCAATACTCCTTAGCCAGCCCACAAGAATGGAATGGTCTAACGAATCAAAAGTTTTGGCCAAGTCAATAAAAACAGCACAACATTGCTTAGAATCAAGGGCAATGGTGACATCAATGAGGACCTTTAAGGTTGCAGTGACACATCCATAACCTGAGAGGAAACCAGATTGCGTACCCGAGAGAATACTATTAACGTCAAGAAGGTTTTGAGCTCTATACTGCTGTATACTGGAGGGACCAACAGACTATCTATTAAACAGCCTAATTGCTGTTGGAAAAAAATAGTCCCCATATCTGTTTTAATTTTATTTTGAAGATGTCTCTTTCCCCCGGAACAGCTGCTGCTCTCATGAACGCTTCAAATCAAATCAAATTGTATTCGTCACATTTTTTTTTTTTAAGTCTTTCTCTTCCTTTTTTTTCTCTCTTCTCTGGTTCCACCAGGCTAGGTTATACCCTGGACATTATATGATGAACACAGTGATCAGGCTAGGTTATACCCTGGACATTATATGATGAACACAGTGATCAGGCTAGGTTATACCCTGGACATTATATGGTGAACACAGTGATCAGGCTAGGTTATACCCTGGACATTATATGGTGAACACAGTGATCAGGCTGGTTCCACCAGGCTAGGTTATACCCTGGACATTATATGCATCTAAAGCTCTATTTACATGGGACTAATATTACTAGAGAACGTTAGTTATGCAATTATTACTCCAGAATGTCCATTATACCTGAGGACGATTCAGACGAGATTAGTTTAGCAGGCAGAATGGTCAAAACCGGGAAAGCTAGAAAACAGGAACTAGATTAAGACGGGAACAGAGGGAAAACCCGCTGGTAGGGCTGACGAAACAAATAGAACTGGCAACAAACAGAGAACACAGGTATAAATACACAGGGGATAATGGGGAAGATGGGCGACACCTGGAGGGGGGGTGGAGACAAGGACAAAGACAGGGGAAACAGATCAGGGTGTGACAGATATGATGTAAGCCTGGAGGGGGGGTTTTCTAGGCATGAAGACATTTCAACAAGTCCGGGCAACACTGATAACTCGAGCTTGGTTTGCCAAGTTTCTAAACCGTACCAAACTATCTTCGGTATCGTGTCGCCATAATATTTTGAATTGAGGAAGTGTGATCGTAATGATTCGGATATTTTAGCGATCCGCAGTAAAATGCCCCTTCAGATGTGAGCTAAACAGTTCACTTGCACCTGAGATGTGTTTTGAGGCTATGGGTGAGAATGTGAAGTTGTCCTTTCCAAACGTTTAGCTCAGTTCTGCTTTGTGATCTATTAACCGACCCCCCCTCCCGGATCCGGGATCCTCCTCATCAGAAACGCTGACTAGCATAGCCTAGCCTAGCGCCACAGGGAATATCATATAATATAATTTCATGAAATCACAAGTCCAATACAGCAAATGAAAGATAAACATCTTGTGAATCCAGCCAACATGTCTGATCTTTAAAATGTTTTACAGCGAAAACACAACATATATTTATGTTAGCTCACCACCATATCCAAAAAAACACAGCCATTTTTTCACAGCAAAGATAGCTTTCACAAAACCCACAAATAGAGATAGAAATAATCACTAACCTTTGAACAACTTCATCAGATGACAGTCTTATAACATCATGTTATACAATACATTTATGTTTGTTCGAAAATGTGCATATTTATAGCTACAAATCCTGGTTTTACATTGGTGTCATGATCATAAATGGCTCCAAAACAGCCGGAATAATTACAGAGAGCAACGTGAAATACAGAAATACTCACGATAAAACATTTATGAAAAATACATGTTGTACACATAATTAAAGATAAACATCTTGTGAATCCAGCCAACATGTCCGATTTTTAAAATGTTTTACAGTGAAAACACAACATATATTTATGTTAGCTCACCACAATAGCCCAAAACACAACGCAATTTTTTCACCGCAAAGATAGCTTTCACAAAACCCACAAATAGAGATAAAAATAATCACTAACCTTTGAACAACTTCGTCAGATGACAGTCTTATAACATCATGTTATACAATACATGTTATACAATATATATGTTATACAATACATTTATGTTTTGTTCGAAAATGTGCATATTTAGCTACAAATCCTGATTTTTACAACATCCCACAGTGAGGTCATGTCTGCCTGTTCCATTCATAGGAATGCTCACAGTGAGGTCATGTCTGCCTGTTCCATTCATAGGAATGCTCACAGTGAGGTCATGTCTGCCTGTTCCATTCATAGGAATGCTCACAGTGAGGTCATGTCTGTTCTATTCATAGGAATGTTCACAGTGAGGTCATGTCTGCCTGTTCCATTCATAGGAATGCTCACAGTGAGGTCATTTCTGTTCTATTCATAGGAATGTTCACAGTGAGGTCATGTCTGTCTGTTCCATTCATAGGAATGCTCACAGTGAGGTCATGTCTGTTCTATTCATAGGAATGCTCACAGTGAGGTCATGTCTGACTGTTCTATTCATAGGAATGTTCACAGCGAGGTCATGTCTGTCTGTTCCATTCATAGGAATGCTCACAGTGAGGTCATGTCTGTCTGTTCCATTCATAGGAATGTTCACAGTGAGGTCATGTCTGTCTGTTCCATTAATAGGAATGTTCACAGTGAGGTCATGTCTGTCTGTTCCATTCATAGGAATGTTCACAGTGAGGTCATGTCTGACTGTTCTATTCATAGGAATGTTCACAGCGAGGTCATGTCTGTCTGTTCCATTCATAGGAATGCTCACAGTGAGGTCATGTCTGTCTGTTCTATTCATAGGAATGTTCACAGTGAGGTCATGACTGTCTGTTCTATTAATAGGAATGTTCACAGTGAGGTCATGACTGTCTGTTCTATTCATAGGAATGCTCACAGTGAGGTCATGTCTGTCTGTTCCATTCATAGGAATGTTCACAGTGAGGTCATGTCTGTCTGTTCTATTCATAGGAATGTTCACAGTGAGGTCATGACTGTCTGTTCTATTCATAGGAATGCTCACAGTGAGGTCATGTCTGTCTGTTCCAGTCATAGGAATGCTCACAGTGAGGTCATGTCTGTCTGTTCTATTCATAGGAATGTTCACAGTGAGGTCATGTCTGACTGTTCTATTCATAGGAATGTTCACAGTGAGGTCATGTCTGTCTGTTCTATTCATAGGAATGTTCACAGCGAGGTCATGTCTGTCTGTTCCATTCATAGGAATGCTCACAGTGAGTTCATGTCTGACTGTTCCAGTCATAGGAATGTTCACAGTGAGGTCATGTCTGTCTGTTCCATTCATAGGAATGCTCACAGTGAGGTCATGTCTGTCTGTTCTATTCATAGGAATGTTCACAGTGAGGTCATGACTGTCTGTTCCATTCATAGGAATGTTCACAGTGAGGTCATGTCTGTCTGTTCTATTCATAGGAATGTTCACAGCGAGGTCATGTCTGACTGTTCTATTCATAGGAATGTTCACAGTGAGGACATGTCTGACTGTTCTATTCATAGGAATGTTCACAGTGAGGTCATGACTGTCTGTTCTATTCATAGGAATGTTCACAGTGAGTTCATGTCTGACTGTTCCAGTCATAGGAATGTTCACAGTGAGGTCATGTCTGTCTGTTCCATTAATAGGAATGTTCACAGTGAGGTCATGTCTGACTGTTCTATTCATAGGAATGTTCACAGTGAGTTCATGTCTGACTGTTCCAGTCATAGGAATGTTCACAGTGAGGTCATGTCTGTCTGTTCCATTCATAGGAATGCTCACAGTGAGGTCATGTCTGTCTGTTCCATTCATAGGAATGTTCACAGTGAGGTCATGTCTGTCTGTTCTATTCATAGGAATGTTCACAGTGAGGTCATGTCTGACTGTTCTATTCATAGGAATGCTCACAGTGAGGTCATGTCTGACTGTTCCAGTCATAGGAATGTTCACAGTGAGGTCATGTCTGTATGTTCCATTCATAGGAATGCTCACAGTGAGGTCATGTCTGTCTGTTCTATTCATAGGAATGTTCACAGTGAGGTCATGTCTGTCTGTTCCATTCATAGGAATGCTCACAGTGAGGTCATGTCTGTCTGTTCCATTCATAGGAATGCTCACAGTGAGGTCATGTCTGACTGTTCCATTCATAGGAATGCTCACAGTGAGGTCATGTCTGCCTGTTCCATTCATAGGAATGCTCACAGTGAGGTCATGTCTGACTGTTCCATTCATAGGAATGCTCACAGTGAGGTCATGTCTGTCTGTTCCATTCATAGGAATGTTCACAGTGAGGTCATGTCTGACTGTTCTATTCATAGGAATGCTCACAGTGAGGTCATGTCTGACTGTTCTATTCATAGGAATGTTCACAGTGAGGTCATGTCTGACTGTTCCATTCATAGGAATGCTCACAGTGAGGTCATGTCTGACTGTTCCATTCATAGGAATGCTCACAGTGAGGTCATGTCTGTCTGTTCCATTCATAGGAATGCTCACAGTGAGGTCATGTCTGACTGTTCTATTCATAGGAATGTTCACAGTGAGGTCATGTCTGCCTGTTCCATTCATAGGAATGCTCACAGTGAGGTCATGTCTGTCTGTTCCATTCATAGGAATGTTCACAGTGAGGTCATGTCTGACTGTTCTATTCATAGGAATGTTCACAGTGAGGTCATGTCTGACTGTTCCATTCATAGGAATGCTCACAGTGAGGTCATGTCTGACTGTTCCATTCATAGGAATGTTCACAGTGAGGTCATGTCTGTCTGTTCCATTCATAGGAATGCTCACAGTGAGGTCATGTCTGTTCTATTCATAGGAATGTTCACAGTGAATTCATGTCTGTTTGTTCCATTCATAGGAATGCTCACAGTGAGGTCATGTCTGTTCTATTCATAGGAATGTTCACAGTGAGGTCATGTCTGTCTGTTCCATTCATAGGAATGCTCACAGTGAGGTCATGTCTGTTCTATTCATAGGAATGCTCACAGTGAGGTCATGTCTGACTGTTCTATTCATAGGAATGTTCACAGCGAGGTCATGTCTGTCTGTTCCATTCATAGGAATGCTCACAGTGAGGTCATGTCTGTCTGTTCCATTCATAGGAATGTTCACAGTGAGGTCATGTCTGTCTGTTCCATTAATAGGAATGTTCACAGTGAGGTCATGTCTGTCTGTTCCATTCATAGGAATGTTCACAGTGAGGTCATGTCTGACTGTTCTATTCATAGGAATGTTCACAGCGAGGTCATGTCTGTCTGTTCCATTCATAGGAATGTTCACAGTGAGGTCATGTCTGTCTGTTCTATTCATAGGAATGTTCACAGTGAGGTCATGACTGTCTGTTCTATTAATAGGAATGTTCACAGTGAGGTCATGACTGTCTGTTCTATTCATAGGAATGCTCACAGTGAGGTCATGTCTGTCTGTTCCATTCATAGGAATGTTCACAGTGAGGTCATGTCTGTCTGTTCTATTCATAGGAATGTTCACAGTGAGGTCATGACTGTCTGTTCTATTCATAGGAATGCTCACAGTGAGGTCATGTCTGTCTGTTCCAGTCATAGGAATGCTCACAGTGAGGTCATGTCTGTCTGTTCTATTCATAGGAATGTTCACAGTGAGGTCATGTCTGACTGTTCTAATCATAGGAATGTTCACAGTGAGGTCATGTCTGTCTGTTCTATTCATAGGAATGTTCACAGCGAGGTCATGTCTGTCTGTTCCATTCATAGGAATGCTCACAGTGAGTTCATGTCTGACTGTTCCAGTCATAGGAATGTTCACAGTGAGGTCATGTCTGTCTGTTCCATTCATAGGAATGCTCACAGTGAGGTCATGTCTGTCTGTTCTATTCATAGGAATGTTCACAGTGAGGTCATGTCTGTCTGTTCTATTCATAGGAATGTTCACAGCGAGGTCATGTCTGACTGTTCTATTCATAGGAATGTTCACAGTGAGGACATGTCTGACTGTTCTATTCATAGGAATGTTCACAGTGAGGTCATGACTGTCTGTTCTATTCATAGGAATGTTCACAGTGAGTTCATGTCTGACTGTTCCAGTCATAGGAATGTTCACAGTGAGGTCATGTCTGTCTGTTCCATTAATAGGAATGTTCACAGTGAGGTCATGTCTGACTGTTCTATTCATAGGAATGTTCACAGTGAGTTCATGTCTGACTGTTCCAGTCATAGGAATGTTCACAGTGAGGTCATGTCTGTCTGTTCCATTCATAGGAATGCTCACAGTGAGGTCATGTCTGTCTGTTCCATTCATAGGAATGTTCACAGTGAGGTCATGTCTGACTGTTCTATTCATAGGAATGTTCACAGTGAGGTCATGTCTGACTGTTCTATTCATAGGAATGCTCACAGTGAGGTCATGTCTGACTGTTCTATTCATAGGAATGCTCACAGTGAGGTCATGTCTGACTGTTCCAGTCATAGGAATGTTCACAGTGAGGTCATGTCTGTATGTTCCATTCATAGGAATGCTCACAGTGAGGTCATGTCTGTCTGTTCTATTCATAGGAATGTTCACAGTGAGGTCATGTCTGTCTGTTCCATTCATAGGAATGCTCACAGTGAGGTCATGTCTGTCTGTTCCATTCATAGGAATGCTCACAGTGAGGTCATGTCTGACTGTTCCATTCATAGGAATGCTCACAGTGAGGTCATGTCTGCCTGTTCCATTCATAGGAATGCTCACAGTGAGGTCATGTCTGCCTGTTCCATTCATAGGAATGCTCACAGTGAGGTCATGTCTGTCTGTTCCATTCATAGGAATGTTCACAGTGAGGTCATGTCTGACTGTTCTATTCATAGGAATGCTCACAGTGAGGTCATGTCTGACTGTTCTATTCATAGGAATGCTCACAGTGAGGTCATGTCTGACTGTTCCATTCATAGGAATGCTCACAGTGAGGTCATGTCTGACTGTTCCATTCATAGGAATGCTCACAGTGAGGTCATGTCTGTCTGTTCCATTCATAGGAATGCTCACAGTGAGGTCATGTCTGACTGTTCTATTCATAGGAATGTTCACAGTGAGGTCATGTCTGCCTGTTCCATTCATAGGAATGCTCACAGTGAGGTCATGTCTGTCTGTTCCATTCATAGGAATGTTCACAGTGAGGTCATGTCTGACTGTTCTATTCATAGGAATGTTCACAGTGAGGTCATGTCTGACTGTTCCATTCATAGGAATGCTCACAGTGAGGTCATGTCTGACTGTTCCATTCATAGGAATGTTCACAGTGAGGTCATGTCTGTCTGTTCCATTCATAGGAATGCTCACAGTGAGGTCATGTCTGTCTGTTCCATTCATAGGAATGCTCACAGTGAGGTCATGTCTGACTGTTCCATTCATAGGAATGCTCACAGTGAGGTCATGTCTGCCTGTTCCATTCATAGGAATGCTCACAGTGAGGTCATGTCTGACTGTTCCATTCATAGGAATGCTCACAGTGAGGTCATGTCTGTCTGTTCCATTCATAGGAATGCTCACAGTGAGGTCATGTCTGACTGTTCTATTCATAGGAATGTTCACAGTGAGGTCATGTCTTCCTGTTCCATTCATAGGAATGCTCACAGTGAGGTCATGTCTGTCTGTTCCATTCATAGGAATGTTCACAGTGAGGTCATGTCTGACTGTTCTATTCATAGGAATGTTCACAGTGAGGTCATGTCTGACTGTTCCATTCATAGGAATGCTCACAGTGAGGTCATGTCTGACTGTTCCATTCATAGGAATGTTCACAGTGAGGTCATGTCTGTCTGTTCCATTCATAGGAATGCTCACAGTGAGGTCATGTCTGTCTGTTCTATTCATAGGAATGCTCACAGCGAGGTCATGTCTGTCTGTTCTATTCATAGGAATGCTCACAGTGAGGTCATGTCTGTCTGTTCCATTCATAGGAATGCTCACAGTGAGGTCATGTCTGCCTGTTCCATTCATAGGAATGTTCACAGTGAGGTCATGTCTGACTGTTCCATTCATAGGAATGCTCACAGTGAGGTCATGTCTGACTGTTCTATTCATAGGAATGTTCACAGCTGAGGTCATGTCTGTCTGTTCCATTCATAGGAATGTTCACAGTGAGGGTCATGTCTGACTGTTCTATTCATAGGATGTTCACAGTGAGTTCATGTCTGACTGTTCCAGTCATAGGAATGTTCACAGTGAGGTCATGTCTGTCTGTTCCATTCATAGGAATGCTCACAGTGAGGTCATGTCTGTCTGTTCTATTCATAGGAATGTTCACAGTGAGGTCATGTCTGACTGTTCTATTCATAGGAATGCTCACAGTGAGGTTTCACATGAGGTCATGTCTGACTGTTCTATTCATAGGAATGCTCACAGTGAGGTCATGTCTGACTGTTCCAGTCATAGGAATGTTCACAGTGAGGTCATGTCTGTATGTTCCATTCATAGGAATGCTCACAGTGAGGTCATGTCTGTCTGTTCTATTCATAGGAATGTTCACAGTGAGGTCATGTCTGTCTGTTCCATTCATAGGAATGCTCACAGTGAGGTCATGTCTGTCTGTTCCATTCATAGGAATGTCTCACAGTGAGGTCATGTCCTGACTGTTCCATTCATAGGAATGCTCACAGTGAGGTCATGTCTGCCTGTTCCATTCATAGGAATGCTCACAGTGAGGTCATGTCTGACTGTTCATTCATAGGAATGCTCACAGTGAGGTCATGTCTGTCTGTTCCATTCATAGGAATGTTCACAGTGAGGTCATGTCTGACTGTTCTATTCATAGGAATTGCTCACAGTGAGGTCATGTCTGACTGTTCTATTCATAGGAATGCTCACAGTGAGGTCATGTCTGACTGTTCCATTCATAGGAATGCTCACAGTGAGGTCATGTCTGACTGTTCCATTCATAGGAATGCTCACAGTGAGGTTCATGTCTGTCTGTTCCATTCATAGGAATGCTCACAGTGAGGTCATGTCTGACTGTTCTATTCATAGGAATGTTCACAGTGAGGTCATGTCTGCCTGTTCCATTCATAGGAATGCTCACAGTGAGGTCATGTCTGTCTGTTCCATTCATAGGAATGTTCACAGTGAGGTCATGTCTGACTGTTCTATTCATAGGAATGTTCACAGTGAGGTCATGTCTGACTGTTCCATTCATAGGAATGCTCACAGTGAGGTCATGTCTGACTGTTCCATTCATAGGAATGTTCACAGTGAGGTCATGTCTGTCTGTTCCATTCATAGGAATGCTCACAGTGAGGTCATGTCTGTTCTATTCATAGGAATGTTCACAGTGAGGTCATGTCTGCCTGTTCCATTCATAGGAATGCTCACAGTGAGGTCATTTCTGTTCTATTCATAGGAATGTTCACAGTGAGGTCATGTCTGTCTGTTCCATTCATAGGAATGCTCACAGTGAGGTCATGTCTGTTCTATTCATAGGAATGTTCAAAGTGAGGTCATGTCTGTCTGTTTCTATTCATAGGAATGTTCACAGCGAGGTCATGTCTCTCTGTTCCATTCATAGGAATGCTCACAGTGAGGTCATGTCTGTCTGTTCCATTCATAGGAATGTTCACAGTGAGGTCATGTCTGTCGTTCCATTATAGGAATGTTCACAGTGAGGTCATGTCTGTCTGTTCCATTCATAGGAATGTTCACAGTGAGGTCATGTCTGACTGTTCTATTCATAGGAATGTTCACAGCGAGGTCATGTCTGTCTGTTCCTTCATGGAATTTCACGTGAGGTCATGTCTGTCTGTTCTATTCATAGGAATGTTCACAGTGAGGTCATGACTGTCTGTTCTATTAATAGGAATGTTCACAGTGAGGTCATGACTGTCTGTTCTATTCATAGGAATGCTCACAGTGAGGTCATGTCTGTCTGTTCCATTCATAGGAATGTTCACAGTGAGGTCATGTCTGTCTGTTCTATTCATAGGAATGTTCACAGTGAGGTCATGTCTGTCTGTTCTATTCATAGGAATGCTCACAGTGAGGTCATGTCTGTCTGTTCCAGTCATAGGAATGCTCACAGTGAGGTCATGTCTGTCTGTTCTATTCATAGGAATTTCACAGTGAGGTCATGTCTGACTGTTCTATTCATAGGAATGTTCACAGTGGGTCATGTCTGTCTGTT
>NC_052332.1:42236992-42278671 GCF_016432855.1 Salvelinus namaycush
TAGGAAAACCAACAGAGTAACATGGACCCTCATCAACATCCTGATAGGAACCAACAGAGTAACATGGACCTCATCAAACATCGATAGGAAACCCAACAGAGTAACATGGACCCTCATCAACATCCTGATAGGAACCAACAGAGTAACATGGACCCTCATCAACATCCTGATAGGAACCAACAGAGTAACATGGACCTCATCAACATCCTGATAGAGAAACCAACAGAGTTACATGGACCCTCATCAACATCCTGATAGGAACCAACAGAGTAACATGGACCGTCATCACAATCCTGATAGGAACCAACAGAGGAACATGGACCTCATCAACATCCTGATAGGAACCAACAGAGTAACATGGACCTTATCAACATCCTGATAGGAACCAACAGAGTAACGTGGACACCTCATCAACATCCTGATAGGAACAACAGAGTAACATGGAACCGTCATCAACATCCTGATAGGAACCAACAGAGTAACAGGACCTCATCAACATCCGATAGGAACCAACAGAGTAACATGGACCTTCATCAACATCTGATAGGAACCAACAGAGTTAAATGGACCCTCATTCAACATCCTGATAGGAACCAACAGAGTAACATGGACCCTCATCAACATCCTGATAGGAAACAACAGAGTACATGGACCCTCATCAACATCCTGATAGGAACCAACAGAGTAACATGGACCTCATCACATCCTGTAGGAACCAACAGAGTAACATGACCATCAACATCTGATAGGAACCAACAGAGTAACATGGACCATCAACATCATGATAGGAAACCAACAGAGTAACATGGACCCTCATCAACATCCTGATAGGAACCAACAGAGTAACATGGACCTTCACAACCTCTGATAGGAACCAACGAGTAACATGGACCCTCATCACATCCTGATAGGAACCAACAGAGTAACATGGACCCTCATCAACATCCTGATAGGAACCAACAGAGTAACATGGACCTTATCAACATCCGATAGAACCAACAGAGTAACTGGACCCTCATCAACATCCTGATAGGAACCAACAGAGTAACATGGACCTCATCAACATCCTGATAGGAAAACAGAGTAACATGGACCTCCATCAACATCCTGATCTCACCACAGAGTACATGGACCTCATCAACATCCTGATAGGAACAACAGAGTTACATGGACCTCATCAACATCCTGATAGGAACCAACAGAGTAACATGGACCCTCATCAACATCCTGATAGGAACCAACAGAGTAACATGGACCCTCATCAACATCCTGAATGGAACCAACAGAGTAACATGGACCTCATCAACATCCTGATAGGAACCAACAGAGTAACATTGACCATCAACATCCTGATAGGAACCAACAGAGTAACATTGACCATCAACATCATGATAGGAACCAACAGAGTAACATGGACCCTCATCAACATCCTGATAGGAACCAACAGCGTAACATGGACCTTCCACAACATCCTGATAGGAACCAACAGAGTAACATGGACCCTCATCGACATCCTGATAGGAACCAACAGAGTAACATGGACCCTCATCAACATCCTGATAGGAACCAACAGAGTAACATGGACCCTCATCAACATCCTGATAGGAACCAACAGAGTAACATGGATCCTCATCAACATCCTGATAGGAACACACAGAGTAACATGGACACCTCATCACACATCCTGATAGGAACCAACAGAGTAACATGGCCCCATCAACATCCTGATAGGAACCAACAGAGTAACATGGACCCTCATCAACATCCTGATAGGAACCAACAGAGTAACATGGACCCCATCAACATCCTGATAGGAACCAACAGAGTAACATGGACCCTCATCAACATCCTGATAGGAACCAACAGAGTAATATGGACCCTCATCAACATCCTGATAGGAACCAACAGAGTAACTTGGACCTTCATCAACATCCTGATAGGAACCAACAGAGTTAAATGGACCCTCATCAACATCCTTATAGGAACCAACAGAGTAACATGGACCCTCATCAACATCCTGATTGGAACCAACAGAGTAACATGGACCCTCATCAACATCCTGATAGGAACCAACAGAGTAACATGGATCCACATCAACATCCTGATATGAACCAACAGAGTAACATGGACCTTCATCAACATCCTGATAGGAACCAACAGAGTTGAATGGACCCTCATCAACATCCTGATAGGAACCAACAGAGTAACATGGACCCTCATCAACATCCTTATAGGAACCAACAGAGTAACATGGACCCTCATCAACATCCTGATAGAAACCAACAGAGTAACATGGACCCTCATCAACATCCTGATAGGAACCAACAGAGTAACATGGACCTCATCAACATCCTGATAGGAACCAACAGAGTAACATGGACCTTTATCAACATCCTGATAGGAACCAACAGAGTAACATAGAGGACCTTCATCAACATCCTGATAGGAACCAACAGAGTAACATGGACCCTCGTCAACATCCTGATAGGAACCAACAGAGTAACATGGACCCTCATCAACATCCTGATAGGAACCACAGAGTAACATGGACCCTCATAACATCCTATAGGAACCAACAGAGTAACATGGACCCTCATCAACATCCTGATAGGAACCAACAGAGTAACATGGAGGACTCTCATCAACATCCTGATAGGAACCAACAGAGTAACATGGACCCTCATCAACATCCTGATAGGAACCAACAGCGTAACATGGACCCTCATCAACATCCTGATAGGAACCAACAGAGTAACATGGACCCTCATCAACATCATGATAGGAACTAACAGAGTTACATAGAGGACCTTCATCAACATCCTGATAGGAACCAACAGAGTAACATGGATCCTCATCAACATCCTGATAGGAACCAACAGAGTAACATGGACCTTCATCAACATCCTGATAGGAACCAACAGAGTAACATGGACCTTCATCAACATCCTGATAGGAACCAACAGAGTAACATGGACCCTCATCAACATCCTGATAGGAACCAACAGAGTAACATGGACCCTCATCAACATCCTGATAGGAACCAACAGAGTAAAATGGACCCTCATCAACATCCTGATAGGAACCAACAGAGTAACATGGACCCTCATCAACATCCTGATAGGAACCAACAGAGTAACATGGACCCTCATCAACATCTGATAGGAACCAACAAGATAACATGGACCTTCATCAACATCCTGATAGGAACCAACAGAGTAACATGGACTCATCAACATCCTGATAGGAACCAACAGAGTAACATGGACCACATCAACATCCTGATAGGAACCAACAGAGAGTAACATGGACCTTCATCAACACCTGATAGGAACCAACAGAGTAACATGGACCCTATCAACATCCTGATAGGAACCAACAGAGTAACATGGACCCTCACAACATCCTGATAGGAACCAACAGAGTAACATGGACCCTCATAAACATCCTGATAGGAACCAACAGAGTAACATGGACCCTCATCAACATCCTGATAGGAACCAACAGAGTTACATGGACCCTCATCAACATCCTGATAGGAACCAACAGAGTAACATGGACCGTCATCAACATCCTGATAGGAACCAACAGAGTTACATGGACCCTCATCAACATCCTGATAGGAACCAACAGAGTAACATGGACCGTCATCAACATCCTGATAGGAACCAACAGAGTAACATGGACCGTCATCAACATCCTGATAGGAACCAACAGAGTAACATGGACCTTTATCAAATCCTGATAGGAACCACAAGTAACGTGGACGCTCATCAACATCCTGATAGGAACACCAGAGTAACATGGACCGTCATCAACATCCTGATAGGAACCAACAGAGTAAATCAGGACCTTCATCAACATCCTGATAGGAACCAACAGATAACATGGACCTCATCAACATCCTGATAGGAACCAACAGAGTAAATGGGCCCTCATCAACATCCTGATAGGAACCAACAGAGTAACATGGACCTCATAACATCCTTATAGGAACCAACAGAGTAACATGGACCCTCATCAACATCCTGATAGAAACCAACAGAGTAACATGGACCCTCATCAACATCCTGATAGGAACCAACAGAGTAACATGGACCCTCATCAACATCCTGATAGGAACCAACAGAGTAACATGGACCTTCATCAACATCCTGATAGGAACCAACAGAGTAACATAGAGGACCTTCATCAACATCCTGATAGGAACCAACAGAGTAACATGGACCCTCGTCAACATCCTGATAGGAACCAACAGAGTAACATGGACCCTCATCAACATCCTGATAGGAACCAACAGAGTAACATGGACCCTCATCAACATCCTGATAGGAACCAACAGAGTAACATGGACCCTCATCAACATCCTGATAGGAACCAACAGAGTAACATGGAGGACTCTCATCAACATCCTGATAGGAACCAACAGAGTAACATGGACCCTCATCAACATCCTGATAGGAACCAACAGAGTAACATGGACCCTCATCAACATCCTGATAGGAACCAACAGAGTAAAGGACTTCACAACACCTGATGGAACCAACAGAGAACATGGACCCTCATAAACATCTGATGGAACCAACAGAGTAACTCTGGACCCTCATCAACATCCTGATAAGAACCAACAGAGTTACATGGACCCTCATCAACATCCTGATAGGAACCACAGAGTAACATGGACCGTCATCAACATCCTGATAGGAACCAACAGAGTTACATGGACCCTCATCAACATCGATAGGAACTAACAGAGAACATGGACCCTCATCAAAATCCTGATAGGAACCAACAGAGTAACATGGACTTATCAAATCCTGATAGACAACAGAGAACTGGACCCCAACATCCGATAGGAACCAACAGAGTAACATGGACCGTCATCAACATCCTGATAGGAACCAACAGAGTAACATGGACCTCATCAACATCCTGATAGGAACCAACAGAGTAACATGGACCCTCATCAACATCCTGATAGGAACCAACAGAGTAACATGGACCTCATCAACATCCTGATAGGAACCAACAGAGTAACATGGACCCTCATCAACATCTGATAGGAACCAACAGAGTAACATGGATCCTCATCAACATCCTGATAGGAACCAACAGAGTAACATGGACCCTCATCAACATCCTGATAGGAACCAACAAAGTAACATGGACCCTCATCAACATCCTGATAGGAACCAACAGAGTAACATGGACCCTCATCAACATCCTGATAGGAACCAACAGAGTAACATGGACCCTCATCAACATCCGATAGGAAACCAACAGAGTAACATGGACCCTCATCAACATCCTGATAGGAACCAAAAGAGTAACATGGACCCTCATCAACATCCTGATAGGAACCAACAGAGTACACTGGACCTTCATCAAACTCCTGATAGGAACCAACAGAGTAACATGGATCCTCATCAACATCCTGATAGGAACCAACAGAGTAACATGGACCTTCAACATCCTGATAGGAACCAACAGAGTTACATGGACCCTCATCAACATCCTGATAGGAACCAACAGAGTAACATGGACCCTCAACATCCTGATAGGAACCAACAGAGTTACATGGACCTCATCAACATCCTGATAGGAACCAACAGAGTAATGGACCTCACAACATCCTGATAGGAACCAACAGAGTAACATGGACCTTTATCAACATCCTGATAGGAACCAACAGAGTAACGTGGACCCTCATCAAATCCTGTAGGAACCAAAGAGTAACAGGACCGTCATCACATCCTGATAGGAACCAACAGAGTAACATGGGCCTCATCAAACTCCTGATAGGAAACAACAGAGTAACATGAACCTCATCAACATCCTGATAGGAACCAACAGAGTAACATGGACCCTCATCAACATCCTGATAGGAACCAACAGAGTAACATGGATCCTCATCAACATCCTGATAGGAACCAACAGAGTAACATGGACCCTCATCAACATCCTGATAGGAAACAACAGAGTAACATGGACCCTCATCAACATCCTGATAGGAACCAACAGAGTAACATGGACCCTCATCAAATCCTGATAGGAACCAACAGAGTAACATGGACCTTCTCAACATCCTGATAGGAACCAACAGAGTAACATGGATCCTATCAACATCCTGATAGGAACCAACAGAGTAACATGGACCTTCATCAACATCCTGATAGGAACCAACAGAGTAACATGGACCTCATCAACATCCTGATAGGAACCAACAGAGTAACATGGACCTTCATCAACATCCTGATAGGAACCAACAGAGTAACATGGATCCTCATCAACATCCTGATAGGAACCAACAGAGTAACATGGACCTTCATCAACATCCTGATAGGAACCAACAGAGTAACATGGACCTCATCAACATCCTGATAGGAACCAACAGAGTAACTTGGACCCTAATCAACAGCCTGATAGGAACCAACAGAGTAACATGGACCTTCATCAACATCCTGATAGGAACCAACAGAGTAACATGGACCTTTATCAACATCCTGATAGGAACCAACAGAGTAACATGGACCCTCATCAACAGCCTGATAGGAACCAACAGAGTAACATGGACCTTTATCAACATCCTGATAGGAACCAACAGAGTAACATGGACCTTCATCAACATCCTGATAGGAACCAACAGAGTAACATGGACCCTCATCAACATCCTGATAGGAACCAACAGAGTAACATGGACCCTCATCAACACCTGATAGGAACCAACAGAGTAACATGGACCTTCATCAACATCTGATAGGAACCAACAGAGTAACATGGACCCTCATCAACATCCTTATAGGAACCAACAGAGTAACATGGACCCTCATCAACATCCTGACAGAAACCAACAGAGTAACATGGACCCTCATCAACATCCTGATAGGAACCAACAGAGTAACATGGACCCTCATCAACATCCGATAGGAACCAACAGAGTAACATGGACCCTCATCAACATCCTGATAGGAACCAACAGAGTAACATGGACCCTCATCAACATCCTGATAGGAACCAACAGAGTAACATGGACCCTCATCAACATCCTGATAGGAACCAACAGAGTAACATAGAGGACCTTCATCAACATCCTGATAGGAACCAACAGAGTTACATGGACCCTAATCAACATCCTTATAGGAACCAACAGAGTAACATGGACCCTCATCAACATCCTGATAGGAACCAACAGAGTAACATGGACCCTCATCAACATCCTGATAGGAACCAACAGAGTAACATGGACCCTAATCAACATCCTTATAGGAACCAACAGAGTAACATGGACCCTCATCAACATCCTGATAGGAACCAACAGAGTAACATGGACCCTCATCAACATCCTGATAGGAACCAACAGAGTAACATGGAGGACCTTCATCAACATCCTGATAGGAACCAACAGAGTTACGTGGACCCTCATCAAACGATAGGAACCAACAGAGTAACATGGACCCTCATCAACATCCTGATAGGAACCAACAGAGTAACATGGATCCTCATCAACATCCTGATAGGAACCAACAGAGTAACATGGACCCTCATCAACATCCTGATAGGAACCAACAGAGTAACATGGACCCTCATCAACATCCTGATAGCAACCAACAGAGTAACATGGATCCTCATCAACATCCTGATAGGAACCAACAGAGTAACATGGACCCTCATCAACATCCTGATAGGAACCAACAGAGTAACATGGACCCTCATCAACATCCTGATTGGAACCGACAGAGTTACATGGACCCTCATCAACATCCTGATAGAACCAACAGAGTAACATGGACCCCATCAACATCCTGATAGGAACCAACAGAGTAACATGGACCTTCATCAACATCCTGATAGGAACCAACAGAGTAACATGGACCCTCATCAACATCCTGATAGGAACCAACAGAGTAACATGGACCCTCATCAACATCCTGATAGGAACCAACAGAGTAACATGGACCCTCATCAACATCCTGATAGGAACCAACAGAGTAAAAATGGACCTTCATCAAAATCCTGATAGGAACCAACAGAGTTACATGGACCCTCATCAACATCCTGATAGGAACAACAGAGTAACATGGACCCTCATCAAATCCTGATAGGAACCAACAGAGTAACATGGCCCCTCATCAACATCCTGATAGGAACCAACAGAGTAACATGGACCCTCATCAACATCTTGATAGGAACCAACAGAGTAACATGGACCCTCATCAACATCCTGATAGGAACCAACAGAGTAACATAGAGGACCTTCATCAACATCCTGATAGGAACCAACAGAGTAACATAGAGGACCTTCATCAACATCTGATAGGAACCAACAGAGTAACATAGAGGACCTTCATCAACATCTGATAGGAACCAAAGAGTTACATGGACCCTCATCAACATCCTGATAGGAACCAACAGAGTAACATGGACCCTCATCAACATCCTGATAGGAACCAACAGAGTAACATGGATCCTCATCAACATCCTGATAGGAACCAACAGAGTAACATGGACCCTCATCAACATCCTGATAGGAACCAACAGAGTAACATGGATCCTCATCAACATCCTGATAGGAACCAACAGAGTAACATGGACCCTCATCAACATCCTGATAGAAACCAACAGAGTAACATGGACCCTCATGAACATCCTGATAGGAACCAACAGAGTAACATGGACCCCCCCTAGTAGATTTGGATAGAAAACATTCTGAAGCTTCTAAAACTGTTTGAATGATGTCTGTGAGTATAACAGAACTCATATGGCAGGAAAAAACCTGAGAAAAGATCCAAGCAGGAAGTGGGAAATCTGAGGATTGTAGTTTTTCAACTCATTGCCTATCGAATACACAGTGTCTATGGGGTCATATTGCACATCCCAAGGCTTCCACTATAATACAGTATAATCTTGTTTGAGGTTTCTACTGTGAAATGGGATCGAATGAGAGCTGAATGAGTCAGAGGTGTGCCAGAGAGGCATGAGCCGACCACGCGCGTTCACGTGATAGTTAGCTTGCGTTCCATTGCAATTATACAGACAAAGGAATTCTCCGGTTGGAACATTATTGAAGATTTATGTTAAAAACATCCTAAAGATTGATTCTATACATCGTTTGACATGTTTCTACGGACTGTAACGGAACTTTTTGACTTTTTGTCTGCACCTAGTGATTGTGCGTCATGAATTTTGATTACTGGGCTAAACGCGCGAACAAAAAGGAGGTATTTGGACATAAATGATGGACATTATCGAACAAAACAAACATTTATTGTGGAACTGGGATTCCTGGGAGTGCATTCTGATGATCGTCAAAGGTAAGTGAATATTTATAATGCTATTTCTGACTTCTGTTGACTACACAACATGGCGGATATCTGTTTGGGTTGTTTTAGTCTCTGAGCGCTGTACTCAGATTATTTTTCCGTAAAGTTTTTTTTTTTAAAGCGGTTGCATTAAGGAGAAGTGGATCTAAAATTCCATGCATAACACTTGTATCTTTTATCAATGTTTATTATGAGTATTTCTGTAAATTGATGTGGCTCTCTGCAAAATCACCGGATGTTTTGGAACTACTGAACATAACGTGCCAATGTAAACTCCGATTTTTGGATATAAATATGAACTTTACTGAACAAAACATACATGTATTGTGTAACATGAAGTCCTATGAGTGTCATCTGATGAAGATCATCAAAGGTTAGTGATTCATTTTATCTCTATTTCTGCTTTTTGTGACTCCTCTCTTTGGCTGGAAAAATGCCTGTGTTTTTCTGTGACTTTTTTCGTAAAGCCTTTTTGAAATCGGACACTGTGGCTGGATTTACAACAAGTGTATCTTTAAAATGGTGTAAAATACTTGTATGTTTGAGGAATTTTAATTACGGGATTACTGTTGTTTTGAATTTGGCGCCCAGCAGTTTCACTGTTAGCGTCCCACATACCCTAGTGAGGTTAACAAGGAGATGGCCACTAATAAACTGGTCTTGAACATCTCCAAAACTAAGAGCATTGTATTTGGTACAAATCATCTCCTATGCTCAGCTGAATCTGGTAATGAACGGTGTGGCTGTTGAACAAGTGGAGGAAACTAAATTAAATAACTTGGTGTTACCTTAGATTGTAAACTGTCATGGTTCAAAACAGACAGATTCAATGTTTGTAAAGATTGGGGAGAGGTCTGTCCATGATGGAATGAACAACGCTCGTCAGCCATCGAGAATTTAACCTCTGCAAATTCTCGAGCTTCGACACTGCCTTTTGGATGCGATGCAACACGATTGCAATGCGGGTGGTATAGCAGCTTTCGTTTGATTTCCCTCAATGGCTGATGGCAATACCCGGACGACCCGATGGCTGTAGTTGTAGCAGGGCAGTAATATATTCTCCCTCTTCTCGTCATGTTAGCAGACACTTTTGATTATGGTTTACTGCTGAGCTCATACACATTACTTTAGTTTGCTAAACTGAGCAATGTATTACCTCATTAGTTACCTTGTAACTGACCATAAGAATAAAGTCCAGTTCAGTTAACTGTCTGATAATCCCTATTACTGTTTTCCTCGCTCTTCTCTTCCTCTGGGAATCTCACATTTATCTACTAAAAAAAAAAAAAACAGTAATACATCACTCCTAATAATTAGTGCCTGCAAACCCCTTGAGATAGTAACATGAAAGTAAATGTTCCTCTTTAAACAATTTATTACAGGCTGATGGTGCTTTGAATTGTAGGCCTGTTTACCTGTTTACCTGTTTACCTGTTTACATGTTTACCTGTTTACCTGTTTACCTGTTTACATGTTTACCTGTTTACATGTTTACATGTTTACCTGTTTACCTGTTTACATGTTTACATGTTTACCTGTTTACATGTTTACCTGTTTACATGTTTACATGTTTACATGTTTACCTGTTTACATGTTTACATGTTTAAATGTTTTTTGAACTCTACTTGCTTAGCGTTTAGTTTCAAAGAGGGCGTGTCAAGTATTTGCCTTAAATTCATTTCATCCAAAATGCCCTGAACCGTCGTTGATGGATGCAGTGTGTGTGTGTGTGTGTGTGTGTGTGTGTGTGTGTGTGTGTGTGTGTGTGTGTGTGTGTTGTGTGGTGTGTGTGTGTGTGTGTGTGTGTGTGTGTGTGTATGCGTGGTGTGGTGTATGCGTGTGTGTGTGTGTGTGTGTGTGTGTGGTGTTGTGTGTGTGTGTGTGTGTGTGTGTGTGTGTGTGTGTGTGTGTGGTGTGTGTATGCGTGTGTGCGTGTGTGTGTTGTGCGTGCGTGCGTGCGTTGGTGCGTGTGTGGTGCATGTGTGCGTGTGTGTCGTGTCTGTGGCGTGGCGTGCGTGCGTGCGTTTGTGCGTGCGTGCGTGTGCGTGCGTGTGTGCGTGCGTGCATGTGTGCGTGCGTGTGTGTGTGTATGTGTTAATGGATAAACGGCTATAGTACTTTACAGCTCTTTAAAGCTAGCTCCTATTGCAACATAAGAGGATGGACAGATGAGAGATGAAAGGTGAGCACTGCATACAGGTATGAGAGGATGGACAGATGAGAGATGAAAGGTGAGCACTGCATACAGGTATGAGAGGATGGACGGATGAGAGATGAAAGGTGAGCACTGCCTACAGGTATGAGAGGATGGACAGATGAGAGATGAAAGGTGAGCACTGCATACAGGTATGAGAGGATGGACGGATGAGAGATGAAAGGTGAGCACTGCCTACAGGTATGAGAGGATGGACAGATGAGAGATGAAAGGTGAGCACGTGATACAGGTATGAGAGGATGGACAGATGAGAGATGAAAGGTGAGCACTGCCTACAGGTATGAGAGGATGGACAGATGAGAGATGAAAGGTGAGCACTGCATACAGGTATGAGAGGATGGACGGATGAGAGATGAAAGGTGAGCACTGCTACAGGTATGAGAGGATGGACAGATGAGAGATGAAAGGTGAGAACTGCATACAGGTATGAGAGGATGGACAGATGAGAGATGAAAGGTGAGCACTGCATACAGGTATGAGAGGATGGACAGATGAGAGATGAAAGGTGAGCACTGCATACAGGTATGAGAGGATGGACAGATGAGAGATGAAAGGTGAGCACTGCCTACAGGTATGAGAGGATGGACAGATGAGAGATGAAAGGTGAGCACTGCATACAGGTATGAGAGGATGGACAGATGAGAGATGAAAGGTGAGCACTGCCTACAGGTATGAGAGGATGGACAGATGAGAGATGAAAGGTGAGAACTGCATACAGGTATGAGAGGATGGACAGATGAGAGATGAAAGGTGAGCACTGCATACAGGTATGAGAGGATGGACAGATGAGACATGAAAGGTGAGCACTGCATACAGGTATGAGAGGATGGACAGATGAGAGATGAAAGGTGAGCACTGCCTACAGGTATGAGAGGATGGACAGATGAGAGATGAAAGGTGAGCCATGCACTAAGGTTATGAGAGGATGGACAGATGAGAGATGAAAGGTGAGCACTGCATACAGGTTGAGAGGATGGACAGATGAGAGATGAAAGGTGAGCACTGCATACAGGTATGAGAGGATGGACAGATGAGAGATGAAAGGTGAGCACTGCATACAGGTATGAGAGGATGGACAGATGAGAGATGAAAGGTGAGCACTGCATACAGGTATGAGAGGATGGACAGATGAGAGATGAAAGGTGAGCACTGCATACAGGTATGAGAGGATGGACGATGAGAGATGAAAGGTGAGCAGCACTGCATACAGGTATGAGAGGATGGACAGATGAGAGATGAAAGGTGAGCACTGCATACAGGTATGAGAGGATGGACAGATGAGAGATGAAAGGTGAGCACTGCCTACAGGTATGAGAGGATGGACAGATGAGAGATGAAAGGTGAGAACTGCATACAGGTATGAGAGGATGGACGGATGAGAGATGAAAGGTGAGCACTGCATACAGGTATGAGAGGATGGACAGATGAGACATGAAAGGTGAGCACTGCATACAGGTATGAGAGGATGGACAGATGAGAGATGAAAGGTGAGCACTGCATACAGGTATGAGAGGATGGACAGATGAGAGATTAAAAAGGAGAGCTACAGGAAGGATTGCGGGAATGAGGGAGAGATGGATTACGAAAGGGATGCTGAGTCATTTTCAGCCAGGAGACAAAACAATAAACACATTTCTAGAGGTGACTAGCGACAGACACAGTATTTCCTGAAGACTTGGTGTGCTACTGATTCTGAGAACAATTATTGTCCTCAGTTCCACAGAGAACTATACTATTACACTATACTAGATACGACTTCATTATACTATGCTATACTAGATTATACTACACTAGACTATACTATTACACTATACTAGATACAACTCCATTATACTATACTATACTAGATTATACTACACTAGACTATACTATTACACTATACTAGATACAACTCCATTATACTATACTATACTAGATTATACTACACTAGACTATACTATTTCACTATACTAGATACGACTTCATTATACTATACTAGATTATACTACACTAGACTATACTATTACACTATACTAGATACAACTCCATTATACTATACTATACTAGATTATACTACACTAGACTATACTATTACACTATACTAGATACAACTCCATTTTACTATACTATACTAGATTATACTACACTAGACTATACTATTACACTATACTAGATACAACTCCATTATACTATACTATACTAGATTATACTACACTAGACTATACTATTACACTATACTAGATTATACTACACTAGACTATACTATTACACTATACTAGATACAACTCCATTATACTACACTATACTAGATTATACTACACTAGACTATACTATTACACTATACTAGATACAACTCCATTATACTATACTAGACTATACTACACTAGACTATACTATTACACTATACTAGATACAACTCCATTATACTATACTATACTAGATTATACTACACTAGACTATACTATTACACTGTACTAAATACAACTCCATTATACTATACTATACTAGATTATACTACACTAGACTATACTATTACACTATACTAGATACAACTCCATTATACTATACTATACTAGATTATACTACACTAGACTATACTATTACACTATACTAGATACAACTCCATTATACTATACTATACTAGATTATACTACACTAGACTATACTATTACACTATACTAGATTATACTACACTATACTATACTATACTATACTAGATTATATTTGAATATTCTACAATAGACTATACTATTACACTATACTAGATACAACTCCATTATACTACACTATACTAGATTATACTACACTAGACTATACTATTACACTATACTAGATACAACTCCATTATACTATACTATACTAGATTATACTACACTAGACTATACTATTACACTATACTAGATACAACTCCATTATACTATACTAGACTATACTACACTAGACTATACTATTACACTATACTAGATACAGCTCCATTATACTATACTATACTAGATTATACTACACTAGACTATACTATTACACTATACTAAATACAACTCCATTATACTATACTAGACTAGATTATACTACACTAGACTATACTATTACACTATACTAGATACAACTCCATTATACTATACTATACTAGATTATACTACACTAGACTATACTATACTAGATTATACTACACTAGACTATACTATTACACTATACTAAATACAACTCCATTATACTATACTATACTAGATTATATTTGAATATTCTACACTAGACTATACTATACTAGATTATACTACACTAGACTATACTATTACACTATACTAGATACAACTCCATTATACTATACTAGACTATACTACACTAGACTATACTATTACACTATACTAGATACAGCTCCATTATACTATACTATACTAGATTATACTACACTAGACTATACTATTACACTATACTAAATACAACTCCATTATACTATACTATACTAGATTATACTACACTAGACTATACTATTACACTATACTAGATACAACTCCATTATACTATACTAGACTAGATTATACTACACTAGACTATACTATTACACTATACTAGATACAACTCCATTATACTATACTAGACTAGATTATATTTGAACATTCTACACTAGACTATACTATTACACTATACTAAATACAACTCCATTATACTATACTATACTAGATTATACTACACTAGACTATACTATTACACTATACTAGATACAACTCCACTATACTATACTAGACTATACTACACTAGACTATACTATTACACTATACTAGATACAACTCCATTATACTATACTAGACTAGATTATACTACACTAGACTATACTATTACACTATACTAGATACAACTCCATTATACTATACTAGACTAGATTATATTTGAACATTCTACACTAGACTATACTATTACACTATACTAAATACAACTCCATTATACTATACTATACTAGATTATACTACACTAGACTATACTATTACACTATACTAGATACAACTCCATTATACTATACTATACTAGATTATACTACACTAGACTATACTATTACACTATACTAGATACAACTCCAGTATACTATACTAGACTATACTACACTAGACTATACTATTACACTATACTAGATACAACTCCATTATACTATACTATACTAGATTATATTTGAACATTCTACACTAGACTATACTATTACACTATACTAAATACAACTCCATTATACTATACTATACTAGATTATACTACTATAGACTATACTATTACACTATACTAAATACAACTCCATTATACTACACTAGATTATACTACACTAGACTATACTATTACACTATACTAAATACAACTCCATTATACTACACTATACTAGATTATACTACACTAGACTATACTATTACACTATACTAAATACAACTCCATTATACTATACTAGATTATACTACACTAGACTATACTATTACACTATACTAAATACAACTCCATTATACTACACTATACTAGATTATACTACACTAGACTATACTATTACACTATACTAAATACAACTCCATTATACTATACTATACTAGATTATACTACACTAGACTATACTATTACACTATACTAGATACAACTCCATTATACTATACTATACTAGATTATACTACACTAGACTATACTATTCCACTATACTAGATACAACTCCATTATACTATGCTATACTAGATTATACTACACTAGACTATACTATTACACTATACTAAATACAACTCCATTATACTATACTATACTATATTATACTACACTAGACTATACTATTACACTATACTAAATACAACTCCATTATACTATACTATACTAGATTATACTACACTAGACTATACTATTACACTATACTAAATACAACTCCATTATACTATACTATGCTATATTATACTATACTAGACTATACTATTACACTATACTAGATACGACTCCATTATACTATACTATACTAGATTATACTACACTAGACTATACTATTACACTATACTAGATACGACTCCATTATACTATACTATACTAGATTATACTACACTAGACTATACTATTACACTATACTAGATACAACTCCATTATACTATACTATACTAGATTATACTACACTAGACTATACTATTACACTATACTAAATACAACTCCATTATACTATACTATACTAGATTATATTTGAATATTCTACACTAGACTATACTATTACACTATACTAGACACAACTCCATTATACTACACTAGACTATACTATACTAGATAAAACTTCATTATACTATACTAGACTAGATTATATTTGATTATACTACACTGAACTATACTAGATACAACGCGCTTATACTAGACTATATTATACTATACTGGACTATATTAGACTATACTAGATACGACTCGATTATACTATACTATACTAGACAAGATTACAGTTGATTATTCTACACTAGACTATAGTATTAGACTATACTAGATACAACTCCATTATACTATACTAGACTAGATTATATTTGATTATACTACACTAGACTATACTAGATTATGCTAGATTATACTATACTAGATTATATTTGATTATACTACACTAGACTATACTATTAGACTATACTAGATCCAACTCGATTATACTATACTAGACTAGATTATATTTGATTATACTACACTAGACTATACTAGATTATGCTGGATTATACAATACTATATTATACTATACTGGACTACAGTAGACTATACGAGACTAGATTATATGACATTAGGCTATCTCGACTAAAATGGACTAGATTACGTTCGATAATACTATACTAAACAAGACTATACGTAGATTATACTACACTAGATTATACTAGACTAGATTATACTAAACTAGATTACACTCAATTATACTAAACTATACTATACCATGTAGACAATATTACACTAGATTATACTCGATTATACTACACTACACTAGATTATATTTGATTATACTAGACTATACTCGATTATACTAGACTATACTATACTAGACTAAACTAGATTATACTATACTGCACTGTACTAGATTATACTAGACTGGATTATACTATACTGCAGTTTACTAGATTATACTAGACTATATTATACTAGAATATAATATACTAGATTATACAAGACTATACGATGTTAGATTATATGAGACTAGACTATAATTGACTAGATTATACCATACAATACTATACTATACCACGTTATAGTAGACTATAGTATACTAGACTATACTATAAAATACTAGATTATATTTATACTACAATATACTACATTATACTACACTATCCTATACTAGAGTATAATAGACTAGACTAGATTATACTACACTACACTATAGTATACTAGATAATACTAGCCAATAATATATTAAATTATACTGGACTAGATTATACCATAGTAGACTATAATACAGTGCTTTCGCAAAGTATTCAGACTCGTTGACTTTTTCCACATTTTGTTACGTTACAGCCTTATAATAAAATTGATTAAATTGTTTTTTTCCCCATCATCAATCTACACACAAAAAACCATACTGACATCACAATACCCCATAATGACATCACAATAAACCATACTGACATCACAATACCCCATAATGACATCACAATAAACCATACTGACATCACAATACCCCATAATTGTCACGTTCACTGTCTTCAAACTCCCTGTCATAGATGAGCCAAGGCGCAGCGTGCATGTAATTCCACATAACTTTTAATTGTAGTGAAACCTTCACAAAAAGAACAGGTAAACAGAAACAAACGTGACGCAACCGTGGCGCACACAAACACACACAGAAAATAAATAATTACCCACAACATTAGGTGGGAAAAAAAGGCTGCCTAAGTATGATTCCACATCAGAGACAACGATAGACAGCTGCCTCTGATTGGGAACCACACTCGGCCAAAAACAAAGAAATAGAAAACATAGAATGCCCACCCAAATCACACCCTGACCAAACCAAATAGAGAAATAAAACAGCTCTCTAAGGTCAGGGCGTGACAGTAATGACATCACAATAAACCATACTGACAAAGCAAGAACAGGTTTTCAGATATTTTTGAAAATATCTATATTTTTTTATATTACATTTACATAAGTATTCAGACCCTTTACTCAGTACTTTGTTGACGCACCTTTGGCAGCAATTACAGCCTGGAGTCTTCTTGGGTATGATGCTACAAGCTTGGCACACCTGTATTTGGGGAGTTTCTCTCATTCTTCTCTGCAGATCCTCTGAAGCTCTGTCAGGTTGGATGGGGAGCGTTGCTGCACATATATTTTAAGATCTCTGTACTTTGCTCTGTTAATCTTTCCCTCGATCCTGACTAGTCTCACTATGTCTCTGCCACTGAAAAACATCCCCACAGCATGATGCTACCACCACCGTGCTTCACCGTAGGAATGGTGCCAGGTTTCCTCCAGACGTAATGCTTGGCATCTCTACAGAGGAACTCTAGAGCTCTGTCAGAGTGACCATCGGGTTCTTGGTCACCTCCCTGACCAAGGCCCTTCTCCCCTGATTGCTCAGTTTGGCCCGGGCGGTGGAGCTTGGCAAAAAGGGGGCATGAATTGTTGACGTAATTGTAATCCAGACCCAACCTTCATTTAGTCGTTTTACTCAGATTCCAAATGTTGTTCCTGACTCATATTGATGCTACATTGGCTGTTTTAAAGGGTAGTTGGTTTTTAGGGGCAGTCGCCCTTTAAAAAATTTATAACGGCTACATTTATCACTATAATATAGATACTTATACAGATACTGTCTGGTATCTGGCATCTCATTACATGCTTTCATGTAAACACATGTGGTATGTGATATCTGGGTGAAGGTGAAGTGTGAAATGTGAAATGTGTTGACATGGCTCCAGTGTGATAGACTGACATGTTTTCTGGCATCCACTAACATACACAGCTGTTCTGTCTCTACGGAGCAAGAGACAGGACACACACAAACACACTGAGATGTAGGCACTTGGGAAATGGGATAGGTTCACGCTGGCTGGCCCGAGGTGTTAAAAGGTGTGTGTCTCTCTCTGTGTGTGTGTGTGTGTGTGTGTGTGTGTGTGTGTGTGTGTGTGTGTGTGTGTGTGTGTGTGTGTGTGTGTGTGTGTGTGTGTGTGTGTGTGTGTGTGTGTGTGTGTGTGTGTGTGTGTTTGGGGCGTTAATGCCGGCCTGTCCACCGTGTCGTTCTCTAGATGATCTCCCTGCACTGAGGAAGCATGGCAGTTCACTGAGGAAGCATGGCAGTTCACTGAGGAAGCATGGCAGTTCACTGCGGAAGCATGGCAGTTCACTGAGGAAGCATGGCAGTTCACTGCGGAAGCATGGCAGTTCACTGAGGAAGCATGGCAGTTCACTGAGGAAGCATGGCAGTTCACTGAGGAAGCATGGCAGTGCACTGAGGAAGCATGGCAGTTCACTGAGGAAGCATGGCAGTTCACTGCGGAAGCATGGCAGTTCACTGCGGAAGCATGGCAGTTCACTGCGGAAGCATGGCAGTTCACTGAGGAAGCATGGCAGTTCACTGAGGAAGCATGGCAGTTCACTGAGGAAGCATGGCAGTTCACTGAGGAAGCATGGCAGTTCACTGCGGAAGCATGGCAGTTCACTGCGGAAGCATGGCAGTTCACTGAGGAAGCATGGCAGTTCACTGAGGAAGCATGGCAGTTCACTGCGGAAGCATGGCAGTTCACTGAGGAAGCATGGCAGTTCACTGAGGAAGCATGGCAGTTCACTGTGGAAGCATGGCAGTTCACTGAGGAAGCATAGCAGTTCACTGCGGAAGCATGGCAGTTCACTGAGGAAGCATGGCAGTTCACTGAGGAAGCATGGCAGTTCACTGAGGAAGCATGGCAGTTCACTGAGGAAGCATGGCAGTTCACTGAGGAAGCATGGCAGTTCAGGTCTGGTGACTGCACTGAGGAAGCATGGCAGTTCACTGAGGAAGCATGGTCTGTATGTCTGTCTTTGTGAGCATGCGTGAGTATCTGTGTGTGAGAGAGATGTCACTCCTGCTTGTTTCTGCCCAAACATTGAACCCTTCAGGCCAGAAGGAGTCAACAATGCCTGGAGAGAAAGAGAGAAAGAAAGAGAGAGAGAGAGATAGACATTGTATTGCAGGAGAGCGCCAATTTTTTTTTTTACAATGCGTAAAGGGTATTTTTTTTATTATTCTGTTGGTTTTAGAGACGAAGCGATTGTATTGTTCTGTCAATGATGACTGAGATATAACATGTGGAATGTCACCTTTAGATAGTGATGAGTATAGAATTAAATATACAACTCATATAGAACACATACAGTACACACTGAGTATACAAAAAATTAGGAACACCTTCATAATATTGAGTTGCCCACCCCTTCAATGTTTTGTACACTTAGTGAATATCTCTGTATATTCTAGTGTAATCTAATATAGTCTTGTCCAAGTATTCCCAAACGGGGGTATGCCAAATAAAAATGTGATTAACATTAAATAATAATAATAATAATATATATTTTTTTTTTTTTATTTAAAAAATCAAAATCAAATTATTCACATTTTCAAACAGTCCATTTATATTTTCCAACGGGGCTATACATTTGGGTGAGTTTTTTTTCTCTCGCCTTAGTAGCCTCGTTTCACTGCCCAAAATAAAATGAAACTATCTAGTGTTCAGCGAAATAACAACACATTGTAAAATACAGGTAGCCTAGACAAATAATTAACATCCAATCACATTAACTGTTACTCTCTCGCGGGAAACCTTCACTCTTGTGCAGACATTTAAAAACGAAACATGACCATTTGAAAAATAAGCCACAGGAGTTTTTTGAGCGAGAATAAAGACAACTTTCGACTAGTAAGACATGTATAAAAGCAACAGATACCATTAATAAGAAGGGGCTAGAAGCGTCTTATATGGTGAGCTACCGAGTGGCTAGGACAGGCAAGCCACATACTATCGTGGAGGACTTAATTCTTCCTGCTGCCGTGGATATGGCTGGGACAATGCTGGGGGAAAAGGCCCAAAAAACTATATAGACAATACCTTCATCAATCAACACTGTTTCACGACACATCAGTAACATGGCAGGAGATGTTATGAAACAATTACTGCTTCGTATACAAGCCAGTGAATGCTATGCATTACAGCTGGATGAGTCAACAGACTTGGCGGGCCTGGCACAGCTCCTGGAAAATGTCTGTTACGTTTATGGGGTTCAATTATTAAAGACATCCTTTTCTGCAAACCATTGGAAACCAGGACAACATGAGGGGATATTTTTATAGTACTGGACAGCTTTGTGACATCAAATGGACTTTGGTGGTGAATATTTGTTGGTATCTGTACTGATGGCGCAAAAGCCATGACAGGGAGACATAGTGGAGTGGTAACGCGCGTGCAAGCAGTTGCTCCCGACGCCACCTGGGTAGAACTGCAGCATCCACCGAGAGGCTCTTGCTGCCAAGGGAATGCCTGACAGCTTGAAAGACGTTTTGGACACTACAGTGAAAATGGTTAACTTTGTTAAAGCAAGGCCCTTGAACTCCTGTGTATTTTCTGCATTATGCAAAGATATGGACAGCGACCATGTAACGCTTTTACAACATACATAAGTGCGCTGGTTATCAAGGGGCAAAGTATTGACACGTTTTTTTAAATTGAGACACGATTCTTTACTGACCGTAATTTTCACTTGTCTGACCGCTTGCATGATGACGAGGTTCTCACACGACCGGCCTATCTGGGTGATGTTTTTCCTCACCTGAATGATCTGAATCTAGGATTACAGGGACTCTCCGCAACTATATTCAATGTGCGGAACAAAATTGAGGCTATGAATAAGAAGTTGGAGCTCTTCTCTGTCTGCATTTAACAAGGACAACACACAGGTCTTTCCATCATTGTATGATTTTTTTGTGTGCAAATGAACTCAAGCTTACGGACAATGTCAAATGTGATATAGCGAAACACATGAGTCAGCTGGATGCGCAATTACGCAGGTACTTTCCCGAAACGGATGACACAAACAACTGGATTCCTTATGCCTTTCATGCCCTGCCTCCAGTCTACTCACCGATATCTGAACAAGAGAGCCTCATCGAAATTGAAACAAGCTGTTCTGTGAAAATTGCATTTAATCAGAAGCAACTGACAGTTTTCTAGATAGGGCTGCAGTCAAAAATTTATTGCCTTCGTGCTGCAAATCGTGCTGTTAAGACACTGATGTCCTTTGCAACCACGTACCTATGTGAGAGTGGATTCTCGGCCCTCACTAGCATGAAATACAGGCACAGACTGTGTGTGGAAAATTATATAAGACTGAGATTCTCTCCAATACAACCCAAAATTACAGTTATGTGCATCCTTTCATACACACCCTTCTCATAAACCTGTGGTGAGTAAAATGTTTATATTTAAGATGGTTAAATAAAGAGCAAAATGATTGATTACTATTATGTGTGCCCTGGTCCTTTAAGAGCTCGTTGTCACTTCCCACGAGCCGGATTGTGACAAAAACTCACACTCATTCTTGTGTTTAATAAATGTATTGTATAGTGTGTGTGGCAGGCTTACAATGATGGCAAAAAATAAACATTTGAGAGCGTGCTGACCCTGGTGCTAGAGGGGGTACACAGCTGGAGTGTGATGACCCTGGTGCTAGAGGGGGTACACAGCTGGAGTGTGCTGACCCTGGTGCTAGAGGGGGTACACAGCTGGAGTGTGCTGACCCTGGTGCTAGAGGGGGTACACAGCTGGAGTGTGCTGACCCTGGTGCTAGAGGGGGTACACAGCTGGAGTTTGCTGACCCTGGTGCTAGAGGGGGTACACAGCTGGAGTTTGCTGACCCTGGTGCTAGAGGGGGTACAGCTGGAGGTTGAATGTTTAAAGAGGCACGGGACAATAACAAATTAGGGAACCACTGTCTAGAGTAAATTTGACAACATCATAATATGGCAAAGTTGCTTCCTACTAACTATTTTCCTACTTTAGCAATGTCATTGTATTTCCATGCCACTCTAAATTAGTGTAATCTAGAAGAGAAACATTACCCTCCGAGGTGCAACCCTCGTCTAGGGCACAAATAAATAGTGTATGCAGCTACGGTGGTACCAGCTGACTCATGTCTGACTACAACAGTGTACTAACTAGCAGCAACAAACCCAATCCAACCCAGGGCCATAGCAAAACATGTAACAGTTGATTAAATAGTGTAACATGTCCCAGTTGGTTAAATAGTGTAACATGTCCCAGTTGGTTAAATAGTGTAACATGTCCCAGTTGGTTAAATAGTGTAACATGTCCCAGTTGGTTAAATAGTGTAACATGTCCCAGTTGGTTGCATAGTGTAACATGTCCCAGTTGGTTCAATAGTGTAACATGTCCCAGTTGGTAGCATAGTGTAACATGTCCCAGTTGGTTAAATAGTGTAACATGTCCCAGTTGGTAGCATCGTGTAACATGTCCCAGTTGGTTACATAGTGTAACATGTCTCAGTTGGTAGCATAGTGTAACATGTCCCAGTTGGTTGCATAGTGTAACATGTCCCAGTTGGCAGCATAGTGTAACATGTCCCAGTTAGTTGCATCGTGTAACATGTCCCAGTTGGTTAAATAGTGTAACATGTCCCAGTTGGTTCAATAGTGTAACATGTCCCAGTTGGTTGCATAGTGTAACATGTCCCAGTTGGTTGCATAGTGTAACATGTCCCAGTTGGTTACATAGTGTAACATGTCCCAGTTGGTTAAATAGTGTAACATGTCCCAGTTGGTTGCATCGTGTAACATGTCCCAGTTGGTTAAATAGTGTAACATGTCCCAGTTGGTTACATAGTGTAACATGTCCCAGTTGGTTACATAGTGTAACATGTCCCAGTTGGTTACATAGTGTAACATGTCTCAGTTGGTAGCATAGTGTAACATGTCCCAGTTGGTAGCATAGTGTAACATGTCCCAGTTGGTTAAATAGTGTAACATGTCCCAGTTAGTTGCATCGTGTAACATGTCCCAGTTGGTTAAATAGTGTAACATGTCCCAGTTGGTTCAATAGTGTAACATGTCCCAGTTGGTTGCATAGTGTAACATGTCCCAGTTGGTTGCATAGTGTAACATGTCCCAGTTGGTTAAATAGTGTAACATGTCCCAGTTGGTTACATAGTGTAACATGTCCCAGTTGGTAGCATAGTGTAACATGTCCCAGTTGGTTCAATAGTGTAACATGTCCCAGTTGGTTACATAGTGTAACATGTCCCAGTTGGTTCAATAGTGTAACATGTCCCAGTTGGTTACATAGTGTAACATGTCCCAGTTGGTAGCATAGTGTAACATGTCCCAGTTGGTTAAATAGTGTAACATGTCCCAGTTGGTTCAATAGTGTAACATGTCTCAGTTGGTTCAATAGTGTAACATGTCCCAGTTGGTTCAATAGTGTAACATGTCCCAGTTGGTTCAATAGTGTAACATGTCCCAGTTGGTAGCATAGTGTAACATGTCCCAGTTGGTTAAATAGTGTAACATGTCCCAGTTGGTAGCATAGTGTAACATGTCCCAGTTGGTAGCATAGTGTAACATGTCCCAGTTGGTTAAATAGTGTAACATGTCCCAGTTGGTTGCATCGTGTAACATGTCCCAGTTGGTTGCATAGTGTAACATGTCCCAGTTGGTTAAATAGTGTAACATGTCTCAGTTGGTTCAATAGTGTAACATGTCCCAGTTGGTAGCATAGTGTAACATGTCCCAGTTGGTTACATAGTGTAACATGTCTCAGTTGGTTCAATAGTGTAACATGTCCCAGTTGGTTACATAGTGTAACATGTCTCAGTTGGTTCAATAGTGTAACATGTCCCAGTTGGTTACATAGTGTAACATGTCCCAGTTGGTTAAATAGTGTTACATGTCCCAGTTGGTGTCATAGTGTAACATGTCCCAGTTGGTTAAATAGTGTAACATGTCCCAGTTGGTTACATAGTGTAACATGTCCCAGTTGGTTAAATAGTGTAACATGTCCCAGTTGGTTAAATAGTGTAACATGTCTCAGTTGGTTAAATAGTGTAACATGTCCCAGTTGGTTAAATAGTGGAACATGTCCCAGTTGGTTACATAGTGTAACATGTCCCAGTTGGTTAAATAGTGTAACATGTCCCAGTTGGTAGCATAGTGTAACATGTCCCAGTTGGTTAAATAGTGTAACATGTCCCAGTTGGTTAAATAGTGTAACATGTCCCAGTTGGTTAAATAGTGTAACATGTCCCAGTTGGTTAAATAGTGTAACATGTCCCAGTTGGTTAAATAGTGTAACATGTCCCAGTTGGTTAAATAGTGTAACATGTCCCAGTTGGTTAAATAGTGTAACATGTCCCAGTTGGTGTCATAGTGTAACATGTCCCAGTTGGTTACATAGTGTAACATGTCCCAGTTGGTTCAATAGTGTAACATGTCTCAGTTGGTTCAATAGTGTAACATGTCCCAGTTGGTTGCATAGTGTAACATGTTTCAGTTGGTAGCATAGTGTAACATGTTTCAGTTGGTAGCATAGTGTAACATGTCCCAGTTGGTTGCATAGTGTAACATGTCCCAGTTGGTTGCATAGTGTAACATGTCCCAGTTGGTTGCATAGTGTAACATGTCCCAGTTGGTTACATAGTGTAACATGTCCCAGTTGGTTAAATAGTGTTACATGTCCCAGTTGGTGTCATAGTGTAACATGTCCCAGTTGGTTAAATAGTGTAACATGTCCCAGTTGGTTACATAGTGTAACATGTCCCAGTTGGTTACATAGTGTAACATGTCCCAGTTGGTTAAATAGTGTAACATGTCCCAGTTGGTTACATAGTGTAACATGTCCCAGTTGGTAGCATAGTGTAACATGTCCCAGTTGGTTACATAGTGTAACATGTCCCAGTTGGTTAAATAGTGTAACATGTCCCAGTTGGTTACATAGTGTAACATGTCCCAGTTGGTTACATAGTGTAACATGTCCCAGTTGGTTAAATAGTGTAACATGTCCCAGTTGGTTAAATAGTGTAACATGTCCCAGTTGGTTAAATAGTGTAACATGTCCCAGTTGGTTAAATAGTGTAACATGTCCCAGTTGGTAGCATAGTGTAACATGTCCCAGTTGGTTACATAGTGTAACATGTCCCAGTTGGTTCAATAGTGTAACATGTCCCAGTTGGTTAAATAGTGTAACATGTCCCAGTTGGTTGCATAGTGTAACATGTCCCAGTTGGTTAAATAGTGTAACATGTCCCAGTTGGTAGCATAGTGTAACATGTCCCAGTTGGTTAAATAGTGTAACATGTCCCAGTTGGTTAAATAGTGTAACATGTCCCAGTTGGTAACATAGTGTAACATGTCCCAGTTGGTTAAATAGTGTAACATGTCCCAGTTGGTTAAATAGTGTAACATGTCCCAGTTGGTTGCATAGTGTAACATGTCCCAGTTGGTTAAATAGTGTAACATGTCCCAGTTGGTTGCATAGTGTAACACGTCCCAGTTGGTTACATAGTGTAACAGTCTGAATCTAATCCAATCTGGTACCAGACAGTCTACATCTGTAAAGCATAGAATTAGCCTCCAAACTAGATTATGTTATTTTCTCAAGCTATGTTTATAATTTATAATTGAGGGATGATGACAATCGTTGAACAGACTTTTGTGTTAGACAAACTACAGAGTTGGGTGCCTGACTGATCCCCTTGTCATAAACAGACGCTGGGACCTACCAGAAGGAGCAAAGGTGTGTATCATAACATGTCCAGGAATGTGATTGTGTAACGTCGACGCAAGGAGTCAGGAAGCAGGTGCAGTTAGTGAGTTTAGTAATAACAAACGATCCAAAAACTAGAGCAATGTCTGACAAGGAAACAGAACCAATACTGCCTGAAGAGTGATGCTATGGAGTGGGAGATTGTCACGTTCTGACCTTATTTTTTTATTTTTATGTCTTTGTGTTAGTTTGGTCAGGGCGTGAGTTGGGGTGGGTAGTCTATGTTTCTTTTTCTATGTTGTGTTATTTCTATGTGTTTGGCCTAGTATGGTTCTCAATCAGAGGCAGGTGTCGATCGTTGTCTCTGATTGAGAATCATATTTAGGTAGCCTGTTTTCCCACTATGGGTTGTGGGTGTTTATTTTCTGTGTTAGTGTCTGTTCACCTTGCAGAACTGTTTCGTTTTCTCCTCGTTGTTATTTTTGTGTAGTGTTCAGTTTTCTATTAAATTATGTCGAACACTTCCCACGCTGCATTTTGGTCCTCTTCTATTTCACCAGACGAGAATCGTTACAGAGATAAAAGGAGAAGATAAAGGGAGAGTACTCAGGGTAGTGATGGAGTCCAGGTGTGGGAGATAAAGGGAGAGTAATCAGGGTAGTGATGGAGTCCAGGTGTGGGAGATAAAGGGAGAGTAATCAGGGTAGTGATGGAGTCCCGGTGTGGGAGATAAAGGGAGAGTAATCAGGGTAGTGATGGAGTCCAGGTGTGGGAGATAAAGGGAGAGTAATCAGGGTAGTGATGGAGTCCAGGTGTGGGAGATAAAGGGAGAGTAATCAGGGTAGTGATGGAGTCCAGGTGTGGGAGATAAAGGGGGAGTAATCAGGGTAGTGATGGAGTCCAGGTGTGGGAGATAAAGGGAGAGTAATCAGGGTAGTGATGGAGTCCAGGTGTGGGAGATAAAAGGGAGAGTAATCAGGGTAGTGATGGAGTCCAGGTGTGGGAGATAAAGGGAGAGTAATCAGGGAAGTGATGGAGTCCAGGTGTGGGAGATAAAGGGAGAGTACTCGGGGTAGTGATGGAGTCCAGGTGTGGGAGATAAAGGGGGAGTAATCAGGGTAGTGATGGAGTCCAGGTGTGGGAGATAAAGGGAGAGTAATCAGGGTAGTGATGGAGTCCCGGTGTGGGAGATAAAGGGAGAGTAATCGGGGTAGTGATGGAGTCCAGGTGTGGGAGATAAAGGGGGAGTAATCAGGGTAGTGATGGAGTCCAGGTGTGGGAGATAAAGGGAGAGTAATCAGGGTAGTGATGGAGTCCAGGTGTGGGAGATAAAGGGAGAGTAATCAGGGTAGTGATGGAGTCCAGGTGTGGGAGATAAAGGGAGAGAAATCAGGGTAGTGATGGAGTCCAGGTGTGGGAGATAAAGGGAGAGTAATCAGGGTAGTGATGGAGTCCAGGTGTGGGAGATAAAGGGAGAGTAATCAGGGTAGTGATGGAGTCCAGGTGTGGGAGATAAAGGGGGAGTAATCAGGGTAGTGATGGAGTCCAGGTATGGGAGATAAAGGGAGAGTAATCAGGGTAGTGATGGAGTCCAGGTGTGGGAGATAAAGGGGGAGTAATCAGGGTAGTGATGGAGTCCAGGTGTGGGAGATAAAGGGAGAGTAATCAGGGTAGTGATGGAGTCCAGGTGTGGGAGATAAAGGGGGAGTACTCGGGGTAGTGATGGAGTCCAGGTGTGGGAGATAAAGGGAGAGTAATCAGGGTAGTGATGGAGTCCAGGTGTGGGAGATAAAGGGGGAGTAATCAGGGTAGTGATGGAGTCCCGGTGTGGGAGATAAAGGGAGAGTAATCAGGGTAGTGATGGAGTCCAGGTGTGGGAGATAAAGGGGGAGTAATCAGGGTAGTGATGGAGTCTAGGGGAGAAGGAGTAGACCTGACAGATTGCAATGGTTTAGCAACCTTATAAATAATTTATTTCACTGTCCACCTGCTATTTTCACAGCTTGTCAGGCAAAACCTCAGAATAGAAGTATGTCATGTGACAGAAGTACCCCTGTGACACCTCCTCCGTTGTTGCCAGTCTCCCTCGACTCCTATGATAGAAGTACCCCTGTGACACCTCCTCCGTTGTTGCCAGTCTCCCTCGACTCCTATGATAGAAGTACCCCTGTGACACCTCCTCCGTTGTTGCCAGTCTCCCTCGACTCCTATGATAGAAGTACCCCTGTGACACCTCCTCCGTTGTTGCCAGTCTCCCTCGACTCCTATGATAGAAGTACCCCTGGGACACCTCCTCCGTTGTTGCCAGTCTCCCTCGACTCCTATGATAGAAGTACCCCTGTAACACCTCCTCCGTTGTTGCCAGTCTCCCTCGACTCCTATGATAGAAGTACCCCTGTGACACCTCCTCCGTTGTTGCCAGTCTCCCTCGACTCCTATGATAGAAGTACCCCTGTGACACCTCCTCCGTTGTTGCCAGTCTCCCTCGACTCCTATGATAGAAGTACCCCTGTGACACCCCCTCCGTTGTTGCCAGTCTCCCTCGACTCCTATGTAAAGGACACACCATCACGAGGCCTCTGATAGTGACCTGAGTTACTGCCCTGAGGACACTGGCGGCTTCATCAACAACGACAGGTAATGTGTTATGTGAAAAGTTGTATAAAAAATTCCAGGCTTGATAAACTAGTAGGCTAATTCCCCAGCCAAGCAGATTCGACTAGTAGAGTCATTAGCAAAAATCGTTGTCCTTTCTTTAGAACAAAATGCAATTTACCACTTGGCTGTCTATTATATCTCCCTGTCACAGGCCCTCCCAGTCAACACCACCTCATAAGAGTGCCTGCTGCAGTTGTATAGATGTCCAGTTTGCAGCTGAACATGCAGTATCGGCAAGACCAGCAAGGGGGCCCTCATCAACATCATGCAGTCATGACCTCACTGTGAGCCTTCCTATGAATAGGATAGACAGACATGACCTCACTGTGAGCATTCCTATGAATAGAACAGTCAGACATGACCTCACTGTGAACATTCCTATGAATAGAACAGACAAACATGACCTCACTGTGAGCATTCCTATGAATGGAACAGACAGACATGACCTCACTGTGAGCCTTCCTATGAATGGAACAGACATGACCTCACTGTGAGCATTCCTATGAATGGAACAGACAGACATGACCTCACTGTGAGCATTCCTATGAATGGAACAGACAGACATGATCTCACTGTGAACATTCCTATGAATAGAACAGACATGACCTCACTATGAGCATTCCTATGAATGGAACAGTCAGACATGATCTCACTGTGAACATTCCTATGAATGGAACAGTCAGACATGACCTCACTGTGGGCATTCCTATGAATGGAACAGTCAGACATGACCTCACTGTGAGCATTCATATTAATGGAACAGGCAGACATGACCTAACTGTGAGCATTCCTATGAATGGAACAGACAGACATGACCTCACTGTGAGCATTCCTATGACTGGAACAGTCAGACATGACCTCACTGTGAACATTCCTATGAATGGAACAGACAGACATGACCTCACTGTGAGCATTCCTATGAATAGAACAGTCAGACATGACCTCACTGTGAACATTCCTATGAATGGAACAGACATGACCTCACTGTGAACATTCCTATGAATGGAACAGTCAGACATGACCTCACTGTGAGCATTCCTATGAATGGAACAGTCAGACATGACCTCACTGTGAACATTCCTATGAATGGAACAGAGAGACATGACCTCACTGTGAACATTCCTATGAATGGAACAGTCAGACATGACCTCACTGTGAGCATTCCTATGAATGGAACAGTCAGATATGACCTCACTGTGAGCATTCCTATGAATGGAACAGTCAGACATGACCTCACTGTGAACATTCCTATTAATGGAACAGACAGACATGACCTCACTGTGAACATTCCTATGAATGGAACAGGCAGACATGACCTCAATGTGAGCATTCCTATGAATGGAACAGACAGACATGACCTCACTGTGAGCATTCCTATGAATGGAACAGTCAGACATGACCTCACTGTGAGCATTCATATTAATGGAACAGGCAGACATGACCTAACTGTGAGCATTCCTATGAATGGAACAGACAGACATGACCTCACTGTGAGCATTCCTATGAATAGAACAGTCAGACATGACCTCACTGTGAGCATTCCTATGAATAGAACAGTCAGACATGACCTCACTGTGAACATTCCTATGAATGGAACAGACATGACCTCACTGTGAACATTCCTATGAATGGAACAGTCAGACATGACCTCACTGTGAGCATTCCTATGAATGGAACAGTCAGACATGACCTCACTGTGAACATTCCTATGAATGGAACAGAGAGACATGACCTCACTGTGAACATTCCTATGAATGGAACAGAGAGACATGACCTCACTGTGAACATTCCTATGAATGGAACAGTCAGACATGACCTCACTGTGAGCATTCCTATGAATGGAACAGTCAGACATGACCTCACTGTGAGCATTCCTATGAATGGAACAGTCAGACATGACCTCACTGTGAGCCTTCCTATGAATAGGATAGACAGACATGACCTCACTGTGAGCATTCCTATGAATAGAACAGTCAGACATGACCTCACTGTGAACATTCCTATGAATAGAACAGACAAACATGACCTCACTGTGAGCATTCCTATGAATGGAACAGACAGACATGACCTCACTGTGAGCCTTCCTATGAATGGAACAGTCAGACATGACCTCACTGTGAGCATTCCTATGAATGGAACAGACAGACATGACCTCACTGTGAGCATTCCTATGAATGGAACAGACAGACATGATCTCACTGTGAACATTCCTATGAATAGAACAGTCAGACATGACCTCACTATGAGCATTCCTATGAATGGAACAGTCAGACATGATCTCACTGTGAACATTCCTATGAATGGAACAGTCAGACATGACCTCACTGTGAGCATTCCTATGAATGGAACAGTCAGACATGACCTCACTGTGAGCATTCATATTAATGGAACAGGCAGACATGACCTAACTGTGAGCATTCCTATGAATGGAACAGACAGACATGACCTCACTGTGAGCATTCCTATGACTGGAACAGTCAGACATGACCTCACTGTGAACATTCCTATGAATGGAACAGACAGACATGACCTCACTGTGAGCATTCCTATGAATAGAACAGTCAGACATGACCTCACTGTGAACATTCCTATGAATGGAACAGACATGACCTCACTGTGAACATTCCTATGAATGGAACAGTCAGACATGACCTCACTGTGAGCATTCCTATGAATGGAACAGTCAGACATGACCTCACTGTGAACATTCCTATGAATGGAACAGAGAGACATGACCTCACTGTGAACATTCCTATGAATGGAACAGTCAGACATGACCTCACTGTGAGCATTCCTATGAATGGAACAGTCAGATATGACCTCACTGTGAGCATTCCTATGAATGGAACAGTCAGACATGACCTCACTGTGAACATTCCTATTAATGGAACAGACAGACATGACCTCACTGTGAACATTCCTATGAATGGAACAGGCAGACATGACCTCAATGTGAGCATTCCTATGAATGGAACAGACAGACATGACCTCACTGTGAGCATTCCTATGAATGGAACAGTCAGACATGACCTCACTGTGAGCATTCATATTAATGGAACAGGCAGACATGACCTAACTGTGAGCATTCCTATGAATGGAACAGACAGACATGACCTCACTGTGAGCATTCCTATGAATAGAACAGTCAGACATGACCTCACTGTGAGCATTCCTATGAATAGAACAGTCAGACATGACCTCACTGTGAACATTCCTATGAATGGAACAGACATGACCTCACTGTGAACATTCCTATGAATGGAACAGTCAGACATGACCTCACTGTGAGCATTCCTATGAATGGAACAGTCAGACATGACCTCACTGTGAACATTCCTATGAATGGAACAGAGAGACATGACCTCACTGTGAACATTCCTATGAATGGAACAGAGAGACATGACCTCACTGTGAACATTCCTATGAATGGAACAGTCAGACATGACCTCACTGTGAGCATTCCTATGAATGGAACAGTCAGACATGACCTCACTGTGAGCATTCCTATGAATGGAACAGGCAGACATGACCTCACTGTGAGCCTTCCTATGAATAGGATAGACAGACATGACCTCACTGTGAGCATTCCTATGAATAGAACAGTCAGACATGACCTCACTGTGAACATTCCTATGAATAGAACAGACAAACATGACCTCACTGTGAACATTCCTATTAATGGAACAGACAGACATGTCCTCACTGTGAGCATTCCTATGAATGGAACAGACAGACATGACCTCACTGTGAGCCTTCCTATGAATGGAACAGTCAGACATGACCTCACTGTGAGCATTCCTATGAATGGAACAGACAGACATGACCTCACTGTGAGCATTCCTATGAATGGAACAGACAGACATGATCTCACTGTGAACATTCCTATGAATAGAACAGTCAGACATGACCTCACTGTGAGCATTCCTATGAATGGAACAGTCAGACATGATCTCACTGTGAACATTCCTATGAATGGAACAGTCAGACATGACCTCACTGTGAGCATTCATATTAATGGAACAGGCAGACATGACCTAACTGTGAGCATTCCTATGAATGGAACAGACAGACATGACCTCACTGTGAGCATTCCTATGAATAGAACAGTCAGACATGACCTCACTGTGAGCATTCATATGAATAGAACAGTCAGACATGACCTCACTGTGAATATTCCTATGAATGGAACAGACATGACCTCACTGTGAACATTCCTATGAATGGAACAGTCAGACATGACCTCACTGTGAGCATTCCTATGAATGGAACAGTCAGACATGACCTCACTGTGAACATTCCTATTAATGGAACAGACAGACATGACCTCACTGTGAACATTCCTATGAATGGAACAGGCAGACATGACCTCAATGTGAGCATTCCTATGAATGGAACAGACAGACATGACCTCACTGTGTGCATTCCTATGAATGGAACAGTCAGACATGACCTCACTGTGAGCATTCATATTAATGGAACAGGCAGACATGACCTAACTGTGAGCATTCCTATGAATGGAACAGACAGACATGACCTCACTGTGAGCATTCCTATGAATAGAACAGTCAGACATGACCTCACTGTGAGCATTCCTATGAATAGAACAGTCAGACATGACCTCACTGTGAACATTCCTATGAATGGAACAGACATGACCTCACTGTGAACATTCCTATGAATGGAACAGAGAGACATGACCTCACTGTGAACATTCCTATGAATGGAACAGTCAGACATGACCTCACTGTGAGCATTCCTATGACTGGAACAGTCAGACATGACCTCACTGTGAGCATTCCTATGAATGGAACAGTCAGACATGACCTCACTGTGAACATTCCTATTAATGGAACAGACAGACATGACCTCACTGTGAACATTCCTATGAATAGAACAGACAGACATGACCTCACTGTGAACATTCCTATGACTGGAACAGTCAGACATGACCTCACTGTGAGCATTCCTATGAATGGAACAGTCAGACATGACCTCACTGTGAGCATTCCTATGAATGGAACAGTCAGACATGACCTCACTGTGAACATTCCTATGAATAGAACAGTCAGACATGACCTCACTGTGAACATTCATATGAATAGAACAGTCAGACATGACCTCACTGTGAACATTCCTATTAATAGAACAGACAGACATGACCTCACTGTGAACATTCCTATGAATAGAACAGTCAGACATGACCTCACTGTGAACATTCATATGAATAGAACAGTCAGACATGACCTCACTGTGAACATTCCTATTAATAGAAAAGACAGACATGACCTCACTGTGAACATTCCTATGAATGGAACAGACAGACATGACCTCACTGTGAACATTCCTATGAATGGAACAGACAGACATGACCTCACTGTGAACATTCCTATGAATAGAACAGTCAGACATGACCTCACTGTGAACATTCCTATGAATAGAACAGACAGACATGACCTCACTGTGAACATTCCTATGAATAGAACAGTCAGACATGACCTCACTGTGAACATTCATATGAATAGAACAGTCAGACATGTCCTCACTGTGAGCATTCCTATGAATGGAACAGTCAGACATGACCTCACTGTGAACATTCCTATGAATGGAACAGTCAGACATGACCTCACTGTGAGCATTCCTATGAATAGAACAGTCAGACATGACCTCACTGTGAACATTCCTATGAATAGAACAGTCAGACATGTCCTCACTGTGAGCATTCCTATGAATGGAACAGTCAGACATGACCTCACTGTGAACATTCCTATGAATGGAACAGACAGACATGACCTCACTGTGAGCATTCCTATGAATGGAACAGACAGACATGACCTCACTGTGAACATTCCTATGAATAGAACAGACAGACATGACCTCACTGTGAACATTCCTATGACTGGAACAGTCAGACATGACCTCACTGTGAGCATTCCTATGAATGGAACAGTCAGACATGACCTCACTGTGAGCATTCCTATGAATGGAACAGTCAGACATGACCTCACTGTGAACATTCCTATGAATAGAACAGTCAGACATGACCTCACTGTGAACATTCATATGAATAGAACAGTCAGACATGACCTCACTGTGAACATTCCTATTAATAGAACAGACAGACATGACCTCACTGTGAACATTCCTATGAATAGAACAGTCAGACATGACCTCACTGTGAACATTCATATGAATAGAACAGTCAGACATGACCTCACTGTGAACATTCCTATTAATAGAACAGACAGACATGACCTCACTGTGAACATTCCTATGAATGGAACAGACAGACATGACCTCACTGTGAACATTCCTATGAATGGAACAGACAGACATGATCTCACTGTGAACATTCCTATGAATAGAACAGTCAGACATGACCTCACTGTGAACATTCCTATTAATAGAACAGACAGACATGACCTCACTGTGAACATTCCTATGAATAGAACAGTCAGACATGACCTCACTGTGAACATTCATATGAATAGAACAGTCAGACATGATCTCACTGTGAACATTCCTATGAATGGAACAGAGAGACATGACCTCACTGTGAACATTCCTATGAATGGAACAGTCAGACATGACCTCACTGTGAGCATTCCTATGAATGGAACAGAGAGACATGACCTCACTGTGAACATTCCTATGAATGGAACAGTCAGACATGACCTCACTGTGAGCATTCCTATGACTGGAACAGTCAGACATGACCTCACTGTGAGCATTCCTATGAATGGAACAGTCAGACATGACCTCACTGTGAACATTCCTATTAATGGAACAGACAGACATGACCTCACTGTGAACATTCCTATGAATAGAACAGACAGACATGACCTCACTGTGAACATTCCTATGACTGGAACAGTCAGACATGACCTCACTGTGAGCATTCCTATGAATGGAACAGTCAGACATGACCTCACTGTGAGCATTCCTATGAATGGAACAGTCAGACATGACCTCACTGTGAACATTCCTATGAATAGAACAGTCAGACATGACCTCACTGTGAACATTCATATGAATAGAACAGTCAGACATGACCTCACTGTGAACATTCCTATTAATAGAACAGACAGACATGACCTCACTGTGAACATTCCTATGAATAGAACAGTCAGACATGACCTCACTGTGAACATTCATATGAATAGAACAGTCAGACATGACCTCACTGTGAACATTCCTATTAATAGAAAAGACAGACATGACCTCACTGTGAACATTCCTATGAATGGAACAGACAGACATGACCTCACTGTGAACATTCCTATGAATAGAACAGACAGACATGACCTCACTGTGAACATTCCTATGAATAGAACAGTCAGACATGACCTCACTGTGAACATTCCTATTAATAGAACAGACAGACATGACCTCACTGTGAACATTCCTATGAATAGAACAGTCAGACATGACCTCACTGTGAACATTCATATGAATAGAACAGTCAGACATGATCTCACTGTGAACATTCCTATGAATGGAACAGTCAGACATGTCCTCACTGTGAGCATTCCTATGAATGGAACAGTCAGACATGACCTCACTGTGAACATTCCTATGAATGGAACAGTCAGACATGACCTCACTGTGAGCATTCCTATGAATAGAACAGTCAGACATGACCTCACTGTGAACATTCCTATGAATAGAACAGTCAGACATGACCTCACTGTGAACATTCCTATGAATGGAACAGTCAGACATGACCTCACTGTGAACATTCCTATGAATGGAACAGTCAGACATGACCTCACTGTGAGCATTCCTATGAATGGAACAGTCAGACATGACCTCACTGTGAACATTCCTATGAATAGAACAGTCAGACATGACCTCACTGTGAACATTCATATGAATAGAACAGTCAGACATGACCTCACTGTGAACATTCCTATTAATAGAACAGACAGACATGACCTCACTGTGAACATTCCTATGAATAGAACAGTCAGACATGACCTCACTGTGAACATTCATATGAATAGAACAGTCAGACATGACCTCACTGTGAACATTCCTATTAATAGAACAGACAGACATGACCTCACTGTGAACATTCCTATGAATGGAACAGACAGACATGACCTCACTGTGAACATTCCTATGAATGGAACAGACAGACATGACCTCACTGTGAACATTCCTATGAATAGAACAGTCAGACATGACCTCACTGTGAACATTCCTATTAATAGAACAGACAGACATGACCTCACTGTGAACATTCCTATGAATAGAACAGTCAGACATGACCTCACTGTGAACATTCATATGAATAGAACAGTCAGACATGATCTCACTGTGAACATTCCTATGAATGGAACAGTCAGACATGTCCTCACTGTGAGCATTCCTATGAATGGAACAGTCAGACATGACCTCACTGTGAACATTCCTATGAATGGAACAGTCAGACATGACCTCACTGTGAGCATTCCTATGAATAGAACAGTCAGACATGACCTCACTGTGAACATTCCTATGAATGGAACAGACAGACATGACCTCACTGTGAGCATTCCTATGAATGGAACAGACAGACATGACCTCACTGTGAACATTCCTATGAATGGAACAGACAGACATGACCTCACTGTGAACATTCCTATGAATGGAACAGACAGACATGACCTCACTGTGAGCATTCCTATGAATGGAACAGACAGACATGACCTCACTGTGAACATTCCTATGAATGGAACAGACAGACATGACCTCACTGTGAACATTCCTATGACTGGAACAGACAGACATGACCTCACTGTGAGCATTCCTATGACTGGAACAGTCAGACATGACCTCACTGTGAGCATTCCTATGACTGGAACAGACAGACATGACCTCACTGTGAGCATTCCTATGACTGGAACAGACAGACATGACCTCACTGTGAACATTCCTATGAATGGAACAGACAGACATGACCTCACTGTGAGCATTCCTATTAATGGAACAGGCAGACATGACCTCACTGTGAGCATTCCTATGAATGGAACAGGCAGACATGACCTCACTGTGAACATTCCTATGAATGGAACAGGCAGACATGACCTCACTGTGAGCATTCCTATGAATGGAACAGGCAGACATGACCTCACTGTGAGCATTACTATGAATGGAACAGTCAGACATGACCTCACTGTGAACATTCCTATTAATGGAACAGACAGACATGACCTGACTGTGAACATTCATATTAATGGAACAGACAGACATGACCTCACTGTGAACATTCCTATTAATGGAACAGACAGACATGACCTCACTGTGAACATTCCTATGAATGGAACAGTCAGACATGACCTCGCTGTGAACATTCCTATTAATAGAACAGACAGTCATGAACTCACTGTGAACATTCCTATGAATAGAACAGACAGTCATGACCTCACTGTGAGCATTCCTATGAATGGAACAGACAAACATGACCAAGTTGTGTCACAGCCGACCGTGATCTGGGAGAACCCATGATGCAGTGAACAATTGGCCCAGCGTCGTCCGGGTGGGAATGGTTTGGCCCCGCCGGGATTTCCTAGTCCCTTCGTTCTCTAAATCTAATTTTATTTGTCACATGCGCTGAATACAACAGTGTAGACCTTACAGTGAAATGCTTACTTACAAGCCCCTAACCAACAATGCAGTTTAAAGAAAGTACCTAAAAAAGAGTAAGAGATAAAAGTAACAATGATTAAAGAGAGCAGTAAATAACAATAGCAGGGCTTTATACAGGGGTAACCGGTACAGAGTCAATATGGAGGCTATATACAGGGGCTACGGTACAGGAGTCATATGGAGGCTATTACAAGGGCTACCGTACAGAGTCAATATGGAGGCTATTATACAGGGGCTACCGGTACAGAGTCAATATGGAGGCTATATACAGGGGCTGAAACCAGTGAACATGAGTCAATGTCAATGTGGGCTATGAATAACAGAGTGCGGTCCCAGGTCTCGCAAAAGTACCATTGGTGTTGTACCGGTCTCGTGTATACCAGTGAGTCAAATTTGGAGCGTGATTTGATACATAGGGATGGCTATTCTATGGTCCATGTTTAACACTCAAAAAAAGGTAACACGGAGTCAACTGTGCATTAGTGGTGTCGCTGGTAGTGGGATGGCAACAAACAGAAGGCATGCTTAATACAGAGAAAGGCAACCGGTCCAGTGTTGGATCGAGACTGTAGTAATCTCTGAAGGGTTTGTACGAGTTAATTCCTATTCAGGCTGTTTGGGATTCTCGCGGTTCACATTGGTTCGAAGCTTTCATCGTGGTGTTATTTCACGCTATATTGCGCCTGGAGAGCTAGTTGATGAAGGATCCTACCCATAGTTTAACTCCTACTAGCTGAGAAGTAGGTCGTGGGCTATAGCCTTGTATCTTCAGCCTGCGCAATGATGTAGAAGAGCTGTTGGAGGTTGGGGTTCAATTGGTACTTGGGGGGTGTTGTGGTTACCTGGGTGTCGGTGTTTGTGGGGTCCTAGTCGCGAGGGAGTTTGGTGGAGTATGTAGGTCCATTGGTTAGCTGGGTCTGTGACTACTTGAATGCTGTTGTGGGTGTTTGCGTGAGTCTCGGAGGATTTTTAGTTGGGTAGGAGGGCTCCTCTCTGTGGTGGGGTGATGACGCTGGGGTTTGGTGTTCCTTATTCGTGGACATCGAGAGCGCGTGAGTGGTGGGGGCTGGGGGAGGGCTGTTGAGGAGTGTGGTGTTGGGTCCAGGTAAGCGGTGGTGGGGATGCTTTTTTGTGGTGTGGTCGCTATCAGGGCCACGTGACTCGTAGGTTAGGCCGAGTGCAGTTGAATAATGATGATGGGGTCGCTGAGTTGTGTACTCTGCTGTGGGGTTGGTTGTGTGTTCGCGTTATCGTTATGCGTCGGGGTTAGTCTAGGGGGAGGTGTTTGTATGTGGGGGGGTGGTGGGTGGATGGGGGGTGGGGGTGTTGGGGTGTGGGGTCTCTAGGGGGTGTGTAGGTTGGGTGGGGTGAACCGTTCTTGTGTTTGGTTCCGGGTGATATCTTCAGGTAGGGGGTAGGTTGGATTGTGGGGTTGAGGGGTGGGGGGTGGGTGTGGTGGGTGGTGGTGGGGGGGTCCATTGTTTACGTGGCTGGGGTGTGTGCTGGTGTTGGTTGGTGTTTGCCTAATTCAGGGATGTTAAGGAGTGAGGGGGGGGGGTGGTGGGCCATGTGACAGAGCCTAGCAAAGTGCTCTCTTTGTTCCTGCACATGCACAGTTAGCTTTGCTTTACTTTCCACATGAACTGGAACTAGGTGTGTGTGTGACGCGTGATCGTTGTGGGGCGTTGGTTTGGTGTGTTGGGTTGCCTGCGTATGCGTGGGGATGGTTGGATTGAGGGTCCATGGGTATGTGGGGGTTTAACTCTTGTGGTGTTCTGCAGGTTGGGTTCCTATCAGGGTGATTGGTTGGATGAGTTGGGGGTCGCGATGTAGTTGTGCCTGTGATGGGACGTTGCTGTTTGGTGGTTGGGTGTTTGGGGTGTTGGTTTGCCTATCGATGATGGGGGAGGTGAGTTGGGAAAGGGCTGTGGAGTGGGGGCAACGCGAGAGGGATTGGTTGATGTGGTGTGTGGAGGGTGTGGTGAGGGGGCCTATGGGTTATCGCGGGAACTTTACGGGTTAAGCTTTAGATCTTACCTGCTGCGTTGTTGGAGGTTCTGGGTGGTTGGGTGTTGCCTCCTTATCTAGGGATTTTGGATGGGGAGGATGGGGCGGGCTGGGTATCCAACAATGAAAGGTGTAGGTTTCAAGTAGGGGGGAGACGGATGGCACTTGCTGG